>NC_142621.1:22442348-22745378 GCF_059453375.1 Lepisosteus platostomus | reverse complement strand
ACAGACATTCACAACAGTGACATATCATAAAACGTTTGCACATATTGTTAAATTATTACTTGTTTTTCAGGAAGTTAAAAAAACACTTGAATTACTTATCCAGTCTCTCGAAATAAAATTATTTTTCATGCAATGCAACTAACGTCGGGCAATGTGTTTTTTTTAATCCAACATTGACAGCCACATCTTAAATCTTGTCAGTCAGCTCTTTTTTCTCTATTTGAATTGTGGCGATTCAAACAACTTGGGATAACAAGTGGTCTCAAAGTCACCGAGCTCACAGAGTTTCAACAACAGATGACAACTTCCTTATTCCTTCCTTAGTCTTCCTGAAATTGTCAGATTATGAGTGAATAAAAGCATTTTTATTAAAAACACTTTTGCATTTATTTGGGAGCTATATTATGTATTTTTCATATGTAAGATATAATGATGTGTTCCTGCTTACACATTGCACGACTTTATAGGCTAGAAAAACAGGTTTTGATTCACATTATCTGGCGAGCCTTGTTTTGTCAAAGGACAGCACATACTTTGAAAAGACCGCAAATGTATTAACAAGGGTTAATTGCACTATGGACAGCACAAAGAAATTTAAAATAGTCTTCTGTAGGTGTGAGGGCAGGAGTGGATCGCAGCAGGCATAATCAGCAAATAAATAAGAAAACAAAGAACAGGGTGAGACGAGTATCCAGAGAGCGAGTGATCAGAAAAAGGAAACAATTGTTACGCATGGGTTTTCGACACAATTTTTAACTTGCTAATGCATCAGACACATTTCCTGGCGTATTGTGTTTTAAATAAAATAGGAGTGTTTTTCCCTGGTATTAGCTCATCGGTATGGTGTAAGTTTTATCTGTGCCATACTTTATACAGGTAAAGACTTCAAGCTGCACCACTGTATCGCTTTGGTAAGGAGACGGACTATGGCCAAAATCACGAAAGTCTGATAAAGACACTCTCACGTTTGTGGACAGTCTGTCCACAAAAAAAACATTCCTGTTAGAAAAGAGGAATGTAAAAAAAACAATTACTTTTTGTCAATAAAAACCAGTGTGTGTGTCTCTCTCTGCTGGATGTCTCTCTCTCTCTGCTGAATGAATAAAAGCATTTTATTAAAAATGCGTTTGCGTTTGTCTGGGTATTTACTTTGTAATCTGTGGTCCTTTTAACTGTTTTTACATCTACTGTATTGCTTTGAGATGCCACTTTTAAAGGTGATATGTAAAATAACGTTTTTTATTATTGTTATTGAGAAACATGATCAGATTTTCCCTGGTTCAGAAAAAAAGATCTAAAGTATACTAGTTTGTCACTCTTCTCATTCCCTGTAATCTTTCCACTTGTATGTCTTTTGAAAGTACAAGAAGTTTTTGCTTTGTCTAAGGATGGTATCAAAAAGTAGTCTAAGTGGTGAGAAAGCTGTCCTTAATGATAATTAAGGGACTTAAAAACAAAAAGAGATGCTTCATATTGCTTGACTAATTTTAAAAACTAAGTTATAAATGCAGACGCTCTCTTGGTGCCGCGACGGGCTTCTGAAGTGGTTGCATAATATCTGGTGTAGCGGCGAGGGTTATTAATAAGACAGAATTAAGTGTTACTGTGCTTTCCCAAATGAGGCCCCATCTCTCTCTTCATCTCTGTGGTGCAGCCACAGAGAAGCTATTCATGCAGGCTGATTTAAAGATGTTTTCTTTTGATAAGGGAGAGCTCCCAAATGGAGATGCACTTAGCTAAGCCTGGCTATCATGATCAATGGTCATCAATTGGCGCCTATCTGTCTAGGGAGTGCCAGATGCACATCTGGACTGCATTCCTAAGTGTCAGGAGTAAGTGACTCATATCTCACCTTGATCAACCAATCAGGGACTGGTAGGGCCGAGTAACCCACGTGGGACTCTGATGCCCAGGAAACTTTCAGCCAATGAACAAGCTGAAGTTCCTCCAGGTAAAAACAGGCAACACAGAGAGCCTGTAGGACTATTCCAGTAGGAGAATTCTAAGGAGAATTCCAGGGGTGCGAGACAATTCCAGGGCAGGACGGCCCAGGAGAAGAAAGGCTCCCAAGGGCAGGACATTCTCGCAGAGCGCCTCCTGACCATCCTGACACTCAGCCCGGACAACCACGGAACGGCCAGTGTGTCCGAGTGCCAGAACTTTCTTTTGTTCTTAGAGTCTAGAGCGGAGGTTGCCACGAGTAACCAGAGGATCCACCCAAGGTTAGCATCAGCAGCAAGCCTCGTGAACAGGTCGGAACTGTGGACAGCTGAATCACTATTCAGAACTAGCGCTTCATCAGGAACGAACCGGTCCTCTTCCTGACCTGCTGGGACCCACAGTCATCTTTTCTCCTGTGCACAAACTTTGCTAGTTAAAGCCAACACTAACTATCCGGTCAGTGAGCATCAGCAGCGCACCGTCACAAGCAGCAAAGCACAGCCTGCGTAAAGCGCACCGCAAAACAATGCGGTATTGCCTGCTCGTTTTGAATGGCTGCATCTGTATGATCACATTATACTCAATGTATTTTAACTCTGAATTTAGATTAGCAGATTGATTCACATTGAATTTTATCATGTTTGTTGCTGGTTATGAATGTTTTTGGCGTTCTCAGTAAATTGTATGTTATATATTTAGAATCTGTGTGTGAGATTGTAAATTGTCATGTGACTGTTACGACCCCAAGTGTCTAGGAGTAAAAGGGTGTAAGATTTAGGAAGATTTGGATTTAGGTGGGTTTCTGGTGAGGGACTTACGAAGCGTGACAACAAGTTTTGGTGCAAAAGTGATTTATTTTAAAGTGAATAAGTGACTGGTACATAATACAGGACACAATAACACACAGGAAAGGGAACTAGAACTAGGTGCCAAAGAAAAGAAAATAACAAACAAAATGGAGCTGACTAATAAAGTGAGGGAAACCTGACCTATCTACCAAAACAAAACCTGAGACACTCGGTCTTCAGCATCTTCTAACGCCCTGGCTAACCTCGACTAACTACCCAAAACCATACAAGACAAAAGGCACTTACCTGTTCTAAACTAGTGTTACTAATAAAGAGATCAACTACGTGTGTAGAATGTACCGGACAACCTTAATTAACTCTAAACACAAAAGTTCACACAAATACACAAGTGAGCTGCGAAAACGAGAGTTGACACAAGGAATAGGGTACAAAGGAGAACAGAGGTTGATATAACATGTTTGGGCAAGGTAATGGCGAAATAAAGAAAAATGCAAACAAATAAAAGTACAAGGAGACGAACACAAACCAACAAAGCCGAAGCTATATGAATCACACACACAAAGTGAAACGAACAAAAACAGAGAAGTGAAGTCGAAGCAAAACGAAAGCGAAACGAAGCTGAGCCGAGCAGAACCGAAGTCAAGCGAAAGGCCCCTTTGTTCTGAAAACCTCCAAGTTAAATACTGAAGGCATTGACTTCTGATTGCTTGAGAGTTGATTGAATGATAATGTGTTACAGCAAAGTGGATGAATTAATGAACCAATGGGGAGGGAGAACAACCAGTCAGGAAGTGTGGAACATAACATCAAAACAAACACAAGGACCACACTGGGACGTAATAGTGACTGATTTTTAACATCCATCCCGAGCTCTCACAATTTACTGATCCAATTTCTAATTGTTACAGTAAATTAAAAACCTCACATCACTACACCTACTACTGACAGTAAAATAAGGATAAGATTGTTTTGTAGTCAGATAAATAAAACAATCAAATAAGCTGTTTTTATTAAAGACAAGTAGTCCTTCTGTTTTCCGAATAGCCTGCTTTTATTAGCTTTAACCTAAAAGGTATGCATTGTCTAGAAATACTAGACAGAACTGAAATCATGGCATAACATGCCACTCCATTAATACAGGACTGGAGCGGCATGTTTAGCGTTGCCGTCTTACAGTGTTGGGGCTAAGAGCTCAACTTATCCCAGTGTGTTGTCTGTGTGGAGTTTGTATGTTCTACCTGTGTTCACATGGATTTCCTCCCACAGTTCAAAAATATACTGGTAGGTTAAGTGGTTTCTGGAAAAATTAAGCCTGGGTTTGCATGTGTGCAATGTGTGTTTATATCTGTGTCTGCTCTGTGATGGACTGGCGTCCCATAAAGGGAATACCCTGCTTTGCTGCTGTTGCTTGCCAGGATAGGCTCTGGCTCTCAAGTGACCCAGAGTTATAACTGGTTAGAATTTGGATGGATATAGGAATGCACACTGGTCCGATCATCTTTGAATTAGGGGTGGGCGGTATAACCAGTAGAAATATGTGCCACGATATTGTTGTGGCTATACCATTTACCGGTAGAGAATGGATATTGATGTTTACATAGATTGTGCCGCCAGCATTGTCGCAAAACGGGTGTTGGAAATTTTTACTATTGACCTATCATAGTTTAAAATTCTGCCATATTTTAGCTCCAATTATATGTCTGAAAATCTTCATCTTGTTGATATTTGGAAGTCTGATAGGCTCAGAATTATTGATCTTCGGTGGTTCAGATATCTGGTTTATGACGCATCTGAGGTCATTGTGGCCAATAAAAACACATAGGTGTCCTATTCTCTTTTCTGTGAAAACAAACCCACGTGTTCGGTGTGCCCGTCTGCAAACATAAATACGCGGAAAATTGAGAAAAGCAGCATTAGCAAGATGGTAACAAGCAATGAAATTGTTGAAAAGAAGGGTGAAGAAAAGAAGGATCAGCTGTTTGGAAATTGTTCGGATTTAAAAAGTCGGATGTATTGCATATTTAATTTTAGAAGAATTTTATTTGAAGTATTACATATTTACTTATTTAATTAATGTTTATAAGTTTATTGTATTGTTTCAGTTCTGCAAAAATAAAAATGTTCTTAAAATGTTCCGACTTCTACTTTAGTTCAATGTAAAATTGAACAACACAGTAGCTAACCAACAGTTAATAATAACCTAATAGTTAACTACAGGCAATAAAAACTTACTCTTCAAGTCTTGTACTCATTTTAAAGCATGACCTATTGAAATTATTAGAAAAAAATTATATATTGTGATATATATATCTTACCATCCAAAATTAAAATTATACTGTGATATACATTTTAGGCTATATTGCCCAGCCCTACTTTAAATATATGTGTAACTCACAAAATGGGAATCTACCATTGAATTGAGAAAGAAACAAGTAGCAGAAAATCAATGTGTTTACACAAGAATGAATCAACAGAACTCCTAATTATGAAGTAATAGCATTATAATAAATGTGAAATATTAAATACAAAACATTTTTCCATGGATTTTAAAATTAACACTAATCTTCATTGATGAGAAAAACTGTTCACATACATACGTACACCTAAACATTGCTATGATTCTAGCAGACAGAGACTAACCTTGGAAAACTTTCTGCGAGGCGGTGCGGTGGCTCTGTGGCTAAGGATCTCCACCTGTGGCTGGAAGGTTGCTGGTTTGTATCCCATGGCTGGCAGAGGAATCCTACTCCGTTGGGCCCCTGAGCAAGGCCCTTAACCCCAACAGCTCAAGGGGGGCCATATAAATGGCTGACCCTGTGCTCTGACCCCAAGCTTCTCTCCCTGTCTGTGTGTCTCATAGAGAGCAAGTTGGGGTATGTGAAAAGACAAATTCCTAATACAAGAAATTGTATATGGCCAATAAAGTGATATCTTTCTTGTGAAAGAAATTTATAGAAACATCCAATATACATATACTGTTTCAGAATAGTGTCGCCTTGAAGCTCCACTAACTCCATCTGGAATTCCTCTGACACACTATCGACTTCCGCAGCAAATGGAGTTTAAAGTTGCAAAGAGTTTAAATTGTGTTTCAAGCACCTTAAACTCTGTAAAACATCAGTAAAGCTCTTCACATAGGTTATAAATGACATCTGCATATTCTTTTTAGCACTGTGGTTTGACCATTCCTAGTAACTGTAAGGCTGAAAAATGAGCCAAGTTGCCATCTGTAAGCTGTTTTACCCACAAAGAAAGCTTACATTTGAACAAAATGACACTGTGTAATCACCTGCTTTGTGTCCTGGAGCTCCAAGTGTAGTGCATTCGGGTGCTCTGTGATATCTGTCAGAAAAGCCAAATGAGATATAAAAGTTGGATCAGGAAGATGAGGATCATCTTTGTATTTCATTGACATGATTAATGCTCTCTCCTCTGTTCGCTATCAATGCTGGATAGAAAAGAACTTAACTGCCTGTGATTGAGACCCCTTGAGTGTGTAAAATTAACCATCTTAACAACATCCATAACTTCCTTCATTTATAAACTTTTACTATATAGTGCTTCCTAGTGCAAAATACAATGTATAGCAGTGACGATGCCTGACACACCATGATTGTTCAGTTTTGCCTTCAGTAATCCCACAACACCACCATTTTCAGAAGACATTGCAGGTGCACCTTCTGTCACTACTGACACGAGTTTATTCCACCGCAGTCCTGAGTTTTCGATGCATACTTTCACTTCTCCAAACATGTCACGTCCCATCGTTGTGCCTTTCAAAGGTAATAAATATAATAATTCTTCAGTAACACTCAGGTTTCTGTCAACCCCTCGAACCACACAGCAAGCAGCATCTGTTACACCTGTACTCTCATCAAGTGCAATTGAAAATGCTTCAAAATCTTTTTCAACTACAAACAGTTGCTGATGTACATTAATGGCTAATTCAGTAATCCTGCTGGCAACTGTATTTGCAGACAAACTTATGCCTTCAAACACTTTCTATCGGGGCAAAGAATTTTGCTTGCTTTTATAAAGCAGTCTTTTATAAATTGACCTTACGTGAACAGTCACAACGATTTTGCTATCATTTCACTGATGACGAAGCTTGCTCTTATGGAATCTTCGCTTGATTTGTTAATATGTGTGAAAATGTTTCGTTGTTTTGCAAGAGCTGCTTTGAGTTGCTGAACTTTTTCATCTCGCATATTGACAGTTATCACTTCATACTGTTCTTGATGCATTGTGTCGTAATGTCAGCATACATCATGCTCCTTTAGAACCAAAATAGGCTGCAGACAAATGAGACACTGGATTTTATTTTTCATCTCTGTGACAAAATATAAATTTTGCCACTCTCTTGGAAAATTTGTTTTTCTCCTGCAATCATTCTTTTTCTTGACGATGATGACATTATTGACGGTTAATAAAAGCAGAAATATTCTGCCTAGTAAAATATTTTAGTGCCCCAACTAACTAGCATGTGCTAACTACATTTTTTTACATACTAACTAAAACTGTTGCTTAGGTAAAAAATGGTGACGTCACCCGAAATAAAAATAACAACAGCATAAAAAATATATAAGAAAAATAATATTTCCATGGTGATTATTGAAACAGAAAATGAATATATAGAACAAAAAGTGTATTGTAAGATAAAACATGAGAGGATCATCAATGATAGGGTTTTCCGTACTGATATTCTTAAAATACTCTAAATGGACCTGAGCAAGATGGCCACGAGAAAAAGTCAGCTGACCTATCAAAGGAAGGGGCCTAACCAACAATATAGGAAACAGGTGAGCTTCATTGGGAAGCAAAATGTATAAGTGACTCTGAAAGACCCAGCAACGCGGAAGCTAGTAGGTGGAAGGTGGAATGTGGAAGTATTGTGTGGATAGAGAAATTTGTACTGAGTTTGGATTTAAGGAATAATGGAACTGGAACGAAAACGGATATTGGTTTACAGATTTTTAATTCAGGACAAATTGTGGGACTTTAGTAACTTTTTGTTAGTTCAAGTGAGTCACTGTGGGCTGCAGATAATTACTTTGCGCACTGCATGTGGCCCTTGGGCCAAGTGTTTGAGACCCCTGGTTTAGGGTGATTTCTGACTATGTTTTCTGCTTCACACTGATTAATTGCAGGACGATATTCTTGGCTTTTGTTTTGTTTTCAGTCTATACATTTATTCTGAATTACAAAAAAATGTATCACATTAACAATCAATATCCTTCGTGATCATACATACACAAGCAACTCCAGTTAACAATTTCAGTTACTTCAAGTGTAGAGACAAGACCTATTATTTCACTTAGAAGTAAGTGTTATTAAAGATTTCTAATAATCTTTGTGTCCCTTGACCAAGCAGACTTGTGCTGTCTGTTTGATAGCCTAGGAATGTACCTAAAGAGGGCCTCCTCTTTGTGATTCCAGCTACAGAATGACCAAGTAGTCTTTGCATGTGGGAAAGTCAGGGAAGTCTGTTTGTCTTTTGGATAATGGATAATGGTCTTGCCTAGGACAGTGGCAATGACAATCTAAACTCCTGGGATGGATGTCCACTGCCAGTGTTTGGATGTCTAGCACAGCGCTATAGGCACATCTGGACTTCATCTTAAAAGTCACAGGGGTGATTAATCACCCAAAGGTACAGATGCAGCCATTCAAAATGCACGGTACAAACCCGTACCAGACGCAACTACCCACAAGCCACCGCAGTCCACCACGGTAAGTGATTGGCTTACCGACAGGGGCACTCGTGGGGCACTCGTGGTCAAAATGACCGACAGGGGCACTCGTGGTGCATTGGTCAGTAGTGAAAAGATTTAATCATTTAATCTCTTTACTGTGCATGTTTTAATCCTCTTAGCATTGAATATTTATATGGAATTTGACCACTTAAGGGAAATTTTAGTAGCTGAGCATAAAAAGCAGAGGAGCATAACGGATCTGAAGGTCATAAACTATAATAATTTAGCAACATAAACATATTACTGTATGTAAACTGTACTGTGTATGGCTGGTCTTGGTAGTTTAAAGAAAAAATACACACCAGTCTTCCATTTCTCCCTAAACATTTTAAGCATCAAAGTTTTGCAAACGGTCCCCAAATATGCGATTGCTGTATAGAATGAATTTTAATAAAAAATATTTAACACGAAAATTAAGCTGTTTACGTTCCTCCGCCTGAGAATATAGTCACTCGTCGCTACGCAACGCAGAAACACAGCCACAGGTAACTAGCAAAGAGATGACATTAGCTAGCCAATATGATAAAGGAATAAATGATTTTTTTATTTCTTTTGCACATTTATTTGAACATTTCCATCTATTGTACAAGCACTTGGAAACTGTCCAATACCTAGTTAGTCTGCATTTTCTTTCTGTGTCTTCTAGGATATAATGCCGGCGATTTGTGTTAAAATTGGGTTTCCAATAACGTCGCAGCAAACTCTTGTTTTTATGTCCACTATAACGGACATTCTCACTTGCTTTTAACCGAGCATTTCATAATTTAATAAAATGAAAATGCGACAGAATTCAGGGGAGTCCCTACACCATCTGACACTCCACTGATTGGAGAAAAAAAACTTGCTGATCTCTTCTACATAACAGGAAGAAAACAGCATATGGTGCTTCTATTCGAAACGCATATTTTAAAAGTTTAATCAGGAAGTAAAAACCTTACAGCTTACATAGATTTCTAAACTGATCAGGAGGAAGAAAAATCACCCATTTTTCACGCATGAAGTGCTTATTAACTATCAAAACCTGTTTTATTTATTTTATTTTTATTTAGATTAAGAGTTCCCATCACCCCCATTTCCATTATTTTTACTGATTGACAATCTTGCAATGCAACGTAAATCGTTATCTTTGTCTTCTGCATAATAATGTTCACCTCTCTGTCCAGCAAATTAATAATAAACTTTATTTTCGTCGTCTAAGCTTTAAAGGCACCCCCGTAATATTGTATTTCATTGCACTTTGACAGATTGTCTTTAAATCAATTGTTGTCAGAATATCCCCACCTCCAAACAAGAACAAAATTGCAACGATTTTATTAACTAGCTGTTTCAGTAACTTAAAGTATATATTTAAAATAATAATTTAACAATATATGTAAATGTTTTAAGATATGTTTATGTTGTGAATGTCTGTAGATTGTATCATATTTTTTTAGTTTTTGTTTTGTTTCACGTTAATTTTATAAGGGAATCTTGATTAAAATACTTTTATTTGTTCAGATAGCATTAACATTCGCTGCAGCCAAATGGCTTTGCAGATCAGAAAATCAAGGAACAAAACAATTATCGCGCCCGGCTCCTCAATTGAATCGCTTTAACATGCTAATGAATTGGTGTAACACTCTGTGTCTACAGTACATTGTAAACAAACCACTTTCACAGGTATTTTCAACCTCCAACCACTGTTGTTTCATCGGTTGTTATCCTGTAAAGCTCTTTGAGAAGCCACCTTTAACGGCGCTATATAAAATAAAGTTTATTATTATTATTATTATTATTATTATTATTATTAATAATAACAATATTAATATTGATCATATTTTTCTTCCCAGAACTTGTCAATTGTTGTTGTTATTGTTGTTGTTATCCTGTAAAACGCTTTGAGAAGCATACTGTCCAGCTTGTCAGGTGCATTCTCTTGTAAAATAATAAGTAGAGCTTTGGGCTTAATAGTGCTCCACTTACAGCAACCCAATGTAAATACATTTTGACTCCAAATCCACCACCACTTGTATGAATCATAGCCCTGCCAAACAATGCAAATTCCGCTGCAATGGTTGTGTGCAGCACCCTGGGGGTCTGGCTGCCTCAGTGCCAGGCAGGACACCAGGTCGCAGCAGGGTGATGGTCGAACCGGTGTCGACGAGGGCCTGGCAGGGTCTGCCCTCGGTGAGGCAGAGAAGGAATAAGCCCCGGCTGTGGCCAACTCTTCCCACAGCAGGCGGGGTGAAGAGCTCCTTCTGGCTTTCCAGAGCGGGGGTAGCGTCGCTCAAGGGTGGCCTTCCCCCCTTTAGGCCGCCCTCTCCCATTTCCCAATGGCCTCTGGAGTCCCTGGAGGTGGGGGAACCGTCAGTTCTCCGAGTCCGACATCATCGGTCGTTCACTGTCCATCCTCCCACTCCTAACACCAATGTAATGAAGTTAAAAACTACGCTTTACTTCTTCTTCGTCACCACCCACCAGCAGCACTCCCATGCCCAGACGAGAGAGAGACACAAAACAAGCCCGCCAAGAGTGCGGGCCCAAGAGAGACAGAAAGAGAGAGAGAGAGAGACCAAGGGGTGCGGAACCAAGGAACTATTTACATGGAAAACAGGCGATCTCCCCAGACTGTACGCCTGTTTCACTGTTACCTGGATACCTCTTGGGGGATATCCTCTATATCCTCTTGGGGGATATTCTAACAACAAGTGATTATAAGACAGTCTGTCAAAGTGCAATGAAATACAATATGCTGCACAGTATGCTTCTCAAAGTGCTTTACGGGATAACAACAATAACAACAACAATTTTACAAGTCCTGGGAGGAAGAATATCATCAATATTAATAATAATAATAAACTTTATTTTATATAGCGCCTTTAAAGGTTGCTTTTAAAAATAAATATTTTAATGCATTTGCATTTGCACGCAGAGCAGTGTTTACTTGAACATGGAGATGCCATACTGAATAATTCCTGCTCACAACCATTGCAGCGGAATTTGCATCGTTTGGTAGGGCTATGATTTATACAAGTGGTGGTGGATTTAGAGACAAAATGTGTTTACATTGGGTTGCTGTATGTGGAGCACTAATAACCCAAAAACTCTACTTATTATTTAACAGGAGAATATACCTGACAAGCTGGACAGTATGCTTCTCAAAGCACTTTACAGGATAATAACAACAATAACAACAACAATTTACAAGTTCTGGGAGGAAAAATATGATCAATATTAATAATAATAAACTTTATTTTATATAACGCATTTAAAGGTGGCTCCTCAAAGCGCTTTACAGGATAACAACCCATGAAACAACAGTGGCTGGGGGTTGAAAATACCTGTGAAACCGGTTTGTTCACAAACAATGTACTGAACACACAGAGACTCAGTAGCAATAGCAATTAGCAATATCAAAATAGCAATATTATGGACACACAATTTACTTTTTAAAAAAAACCGCTGGTTTTGGTTGAAAGCTTGACACAAGTTTTTCAGTGAAAAGACCATGGGCATTCTTCCTCCCCCCTACATTCTCAGAGTAGAATAGAATTTATTATTAGCACAATCTATTACAGTGCTAAATGTATTATTGATTACTAATAATTTATGCTAACGCCTAGCTTTCTTAACATGAGAAGTACTACCGTAAGTAAGTACTGTACAGTAAGTACTTACTGTACTTACTGTACTTAAGTACTACTACTGTAAGCAAAAAAAGGGGAGTTTGGAGGGGCGGGGGGGTCTTTCGCTGGAAGACTCGTCGCCTTCTACTTTGAAAATACCTGTGAAACCGGTTTAATTCGTCACAGCCAGGACTCCCGCAGAGAGTGATGAAAACCGCGCAGCACCAAGCGAATGCATATTAATATGTTGGGCTTTTTGGCTCGGGTGGATTTGCACCCTACAATTCAACCTGCAGTACCACTGTGTACTGTTAACAGTACAGTACGAACATGTGTTATTTTGAAATATAAAAATGTCAATATACTGTAGGAGAAATTGAGTATTGGTGTGTATTTTTTCTTTAAAATACCAATAACAGCAACATACAGTTTACATAATATGTTTATGTTCCTAAATTAATATCGTTTATGACGTTTATGACCTTCGTTATGCTCCTCTGCGTTTTATGCTTAGCTACTAAAATTTCTCTTAAGTGGTAAAATTCCATATAAATATTCAATACTAATCAGATTAAAATGTCCACAGTAAAGAGATTGAATCACTAAATCTTTTCACTAATGACCAATACACCACATTATCTTCTGTGTCGCATTAACATTGGAATATTTTTTTTACAAGTATCAAAAGAAGCGATACACAACCTGTCTCTTCAATAACTCTTCATTTTACAGAGAAATTCCCCCAGAGCCTCACAACATTGTCCAATAATACTCTTCTTGTGTCTAATTTTTAGTTAAACAGGATTTGAGCTACAGACCATAACAGACCAAAAAACAGAATCCACCTGCGATTTGGGTGTTAACAAAACGTGTTTACAAAGTAAGTGAAATACAGTAATACTACCAGCTATATAGATACATAGATTTAGATATTTAGATCCTTAAATTAATATCATTGTTAATTTCTTTAGATACGTGATTACATACTTGTACCAGATACATGAGAATCCAAGCTTTTTTATCTACGTCTTTAAAATTTATCACACAGTAAAAAGTCAAATTTCTGGGGTGTCCATATACCAGAGATTATGGTACCGCTTCAGAAGGGTGTCTGCTAGTCAGATTCCAGGACCGGAAAAACAGATAATTCCGGTCCTGGAATCTGACTAGCAGACACCCTTCTGAAGCGGTACCATAATCTCTGGTATACGGACGCCCCAGAAATTTGACTTTTTACTGTGTGATAAATTTTAAAGACGTAGATAAAAAAGCTTGGATTCTCATGTATCTGGTACAAGTATCTTTTAAAACAGTCTTTGTTGTGCTCTTGAAGATCCTTGTGATATTTTGAGCTCTGCTTGAATGATAAGTGTTGCAGTTTAAATAATTTTCGTTGTTAGAAATTATATAAATGCTCTGTTAAAAGCAAGGGAGTTTTTATGTCTGTTATACTAAAAGAAAATGCCCGACGAACTAGGGATTGGACAGTTTTTCAGTGCTTGTACAATCGATGGAAATGTTCAAATAAATGTGCTAAAGAAATAAACAAAAAAAGTAAGTTATTCCTTTATCCTATTAGCTAGCTAATGTCCCATCCTTGTTAGTTAGATCAACGAAATGCTGTGGTGTTACTTTTTGTCGATGAAAAAATAAAGTCTTTTCATTTAAAATGATGGTTACAAATAATGTGGAAAAGCGTAATGCTTGTCCAAGGTCATTCATTATTAATACTATTAGTAATATCTTCGGTAAAGGCTTTTATGCATAAAATATTTCTGCATAATTAAAATATTTATGATAAAGGTAGGTTGTGCACTTTTGCCCAACTGAGCAATCATGCTTTCATAAAATATACCAACTTTTTAATGACTGATGATTAACATGCTGTAATACACAGTTTAAATTTAAAAGCTCAAATGCTGTACATGAGAGGTTAAGCTTTATTTGCTCCTCCTGGCGGTTTTACAAGGTGATTCCGGATACTTTCCGATGTGACGTCATATGACGCGTGATACTGCGTCATGCTGCGTTAGGATGCGACACGCCCACTGCATGGTACCGTGGTGTACCTCACGCGTTTTGAATGGCTGCATCTGTAGATCAACTATAAAGTGATCACCAAGAAGTATGGTGTGAACAAGAGGTATACCTGATGGCATTTCAGGTAATGCAAAACATCTCCGCAGGTTAACTACTGGCTTCTAATCTGTCCAGTTGAACTGGCTATCTGACTTTTTCAAACCATGTGACTGCAAGCAGTATGAGTCAGGGCCTCTTTTTCCAAACCCAGTGTTATTTTTCCCCATTCAACGAAATTAGACAGTTGGACTCCTTCTGTTTTCGACATCCAGAATATCTGCATGAATTCTGAGCAAAAGCTATAGCTAGAATTAACTAAGTTCCCTTGTCTAACTTGTGACCAGACCTAAAGATGACAAATTGTGCACAGACTGTTTTTAAAGACTTGAAGTCAACATGATGCTACTTTGGCAGAACTGTCTGTGCCCAAATGCAAGGCAAAAGCTCTTTCTCTCTCTCCTCTGTCTGCATTGGGACCCTCTTCATACAGAGAAAACATATTACCAGCACACAATTTAAACTCATCAAGACCAGTTGGACCATGGATTTGTTAAGTAATACTTAATTATTTACATCATAATTCTCTAGAGTTGAGCTATTACCCCAAATGCATGTTTGATGCTTAGCTCGTGATAATAAATGTATATTTACCTGAGTCTGAAAAATATTAATGTGGAATATTAATTAATAGTAATGTGAGTTGGTTATATGACACTGATAGAACCTACGAGCTAGACTGTAACAAATTGATGTGTTGTTACAATCGATGGATATTTTAAATCTTTGTAATCTCTGAATGAATGATCAGCATTCTGTGTTCACAGTAGATCATTTTGCAGATATATTCTAAGAGGGTTTTCTGCTTGTTATGTATGTTTTGGTTATATCAGTAAATAGTATGTTGTGTATTTAGAATCCATGTGTGAGACTGTAAATTATTATGTTTGATTGGTTCCTAAAAGTAATCAAATTCTCTCTCAATTTACAGTTACAGTGATTTCCTTTCTTGTGACAGTATTATTCAATTTGCCAAAGGACAATTTTCCAATTTTTAATGACTGATATGGAAAATACTGCATAGAAATGTAAGATATTTTTAAAACATTTATAAAAGATTCCTCTCTGTTTAAAGCACCATTTGATGGGGTTAAACATTAAAATAGAAGATTATACAAGAGTCTTCACATTACAAATCTCACTTTACCACATTTGCATGAAAAAATGTTTTACATTTTGTAAAATGTTCTGTTAAAATTCTCACAGTGCAGAGATTGTAAAGAAAAACATGCAAAAAATAGTCATTTCAAATCCATCAAAAAAAGAATTCCTAGCTTAGTGCAGTATAAAAGACAAAAAATCAACGCCTTTGAAGATGTCTCATACCATCTGTGCAATTTTCTTGAACTGAGCCTCTGTGCCATTGAAAAACTGTAGTATTCCTTTCAAGGTTGCCGGAATGTAGTGCAACCTTTAACAGATTGATTGGGTCTTCTGCAGTCTGAAGCACAATGTTTTGTGGAGGTTTCATCAGCCCACACTTGTTACACTAAAATATGTTGCTTGATGACAGCTAAGACAGAGGTGTGCTGGCCTTTTGTTGATAGAATTAGGGTTAGAAAGAAATGACATGAGTTTGTAAACTACTGTACAGTATTAATGTCACACTTTAAAATTGCAATGGCTGAAAATATAAAGCAAAAAGCAGAAATCAAGGAAGATGATATAATAATAATAATAATAATAATAATAATAATAATAATAATTGCTTACACTTATATAGCGCTTTTCTGGACATCCACTCAAAGCGCTTTACAGGTAATAGGGACTCCCCTCCACCACCACCACCAATGTGCAGCATCCACCTGGATGATGCGACGGCAGCCATAGTGCGCCAGAACGCTCACCACACATCAGCTATCTGTGGGGAGGAGAGCAGAGTAATGAAGCCAATTCATAGATTCATATTGATTGAACTAATATCTCAGCTTTAAAACACAAACACAACTTTTCCCTCAGTAAATTATTAAAAAT
The DNA here is from genome assembly GCF_059453375.1 of Lepisosteus platostomus. Taxonomy (NCBI): domain Eukaryota; kingdom Metazoa; phylum Chordata; class Actinopteri; order Semionotiformes; family Lepisosteidae; genus Lepisosteus; species Lepisosteus platostomus. The sequence goes on along the minus strand of NC_142621.1, from coordinate 22,729,160 downwards.
ACTGAACATCTTTTTCCAGTTTTAAGAATCAAAAGATAAATACAATTGTTTAAGAAGTGAAGGGAAGCAGTATTTGACTCTAGCTGTCAAATCTGTTGAAAACAAAAAACATTCTCAACAATTTTTTTCTCCATTTCAAAATTGCATCACCATCCAGTACACCAGCTGAAAGGCTTTTCAGCATTAGTGGGAAGATTTTTAATTCAGGAAGAAATGAGCTGTTTGATTAAAAGCCACTTGTATGCTAAAACAAAGAACTCTGAAAAAAGAATACATTTTGTAGTTCAGTTTTTAATTAAGTATTTTCTTATTTCTCACTTGTCCTCAAGTCACTTTGGTCAATAAATCTTCTAACAAAATGATTTGGCAGGTTTCATTTTTTTGTAAATAACCATAAAAGCAATTCATTCTTATTAATTTTAAAATCTATATATTATGACTATTAAAAATGGTATTTAATGCAATGTATCCACATCCATGTAAGGATGCACCAACTATACAAAGAGCAATGAAAGGTTAATATTATTTATCTTATTTCTATTTTCCTGAAATAATTCAGAAAATTAATTCTAAACTAATTTGTCAAAAACCTGTTGTTTCATCAAATTATCTTATATTACAAGTCATTATGTGAGTCGATAAATCGAACTAAAGGAGCTACTTTCAATGGCATAAATTGGTCCAAACACAGCACTAATGAAATATGTAGGTTTCATCATTTGTGCTGGTTGTAGGGGGCCAACTTCATGGAGCTAACTATAGGTAATTGCAATTTTTTGTAATTTTGTACATTTGTATTTTATTTTCGTGCTGCATAGTAATGTTTTGCTAAAGTCATATTTTGCCAAGCCTGAGCAATTAATACCTACATGGTGTATATACGTTATACATAGAGTGAAATTGGTCTGGTCCAGTTTATATTCATTTATGGTGCAATTTTATGTACTGAATACATTTATTAGACTTGTCTTAAGATTGTTGTTCCAAGCAAAACTATGAACTGCTGTGGTGTGGCTTGGACATTGCAGTATGATTAAAACTAATGCTGTGTCTAGGTAAGGGTGTGCTCTGTTGTTAAGGTTCCACATAGGTTTTACTCTTGTGTTTTCAGTGATAACTGGGGCTGTCATATGAAAAGGAGGTCAAGGCAGTAACAAGTAAAGTCAAGACATGGCAGTTCACTGGTGGGGTAAGAAACCAAAACATTCAAGCCCTTGAAAATGAGCGAACATACTTTGAATATGTTTTGAATATATAAGTCCAAAGGGAGCCAGTGCAAGCAGGTGATATATACTTACGGATTTTAGATTTGAATAAAATCTGAACACCTGAATTCTAAACATACAGTGACTTAAGAAAATGTTCGAATTCACCAGCAATCACTGCATTGCAATAATAAAGCTTTGAAAATACATAAGCATGCATTAGCTTATCTGCATCAGACTGGGAGAGATGAGTATAGATATGCATAGTGTTACAAAGATGAACCACTTCACTGTGAACATGAAATTCAAATGCAAAGCTTTGGCCAAAAAGACCCAGGGATCACTCACTTTAGTACCTGGACTGATTCCAGGATCATCTATAGTCAATATATATATGGCATATTTGCAGATTTGTTAATGTCTGTTTTCATGTGAACAGAAATTTCATCCATATAGAAATAAAAACTGATGTCATTCCTTAGATGAATCACACTAACATTTTGTTATAGCTATAGGTTGACTAGGAAGTGTTTCTAAGAGTATAGATAAAGTGTGTGACACCTAGCAGTGTAAACACTACCAGTATCAAAACAGTGGGGATCTTTGCTGAGTTGTAGGAGGTCACCTGATCAAACACAGTTGTAAAGTTTACCTTGGTTTATCTAGTTACAGATCCAGCCATTCAGAATACACGACGGATACTGCAGCACTTTGCAGTGTGCATGCTCGAATACCCGTAACATGACCCTTTACTGTTGTATAAAAACAACAATCAAAACGATAAATAAAAGTGTCTACAGTTGCTTTAGATTTTTCAGATACAAAACTTTCATTTTAAATACATTCTTACATTACATTACTTTTCTTTTACCTGAACAGTATTTACTCCTAGAACATTAACAACATTCCTCATCAGTAAGCCCACATAGGCTAGGAAAACATATGTCCTTTTTCATTCCTGAAATGCTTCACTATGTAAACACAAACTATTTTCTGTCTGAATAACTTTGAGTACCTCAACATCTTGACAAACTGAACAGATTAAGTGCAATATTAATATTGAAAGGTGTCATTTGTGAATCAGATCACTCTCAATGGATTTTTTAGTCCACCCTCTGAGAACATGTTGAGAATCTTCTCCATAATGGCCCAAGCAGTTGCATGCTCCATAAACTCTGAGCCTACAGTACGTACCTAGTTTTCACTTTTCTATCATCCCAAATCCTCACATGTAAAACCATTTGCATTAATTTCAGTCTGTGATTAAGTCTCATCAAAATGCAGGGCATATCCTGCTTGTCGTGACTCTTCTCTGTCAAGCAGCGATTTAAAATAGGGAACAATTCCGAAAGTGGTCAAATATGCACATTTTGTTTCACCACAAGAAAAGTTGGCTGCAATTTTGCTGTCATGGAACATTGTTTTAAACAGCTGCCCAACAATTTGTATGAAGAATGTGAATCTATTACTTTCAGCGCCCACAAAACTTCAGCAGAAAGTACATCATTGTTAGACATCTATGTTTGCTTGGCTGTCTCACTGCATGACTTGATCATGCTAACCTTCACTGTGCTAGCTGCAGATTAGTTGAAGAAGGTACTTTTTTTCTTGCAGTCTTCCCGTTGTCAATGTGCTTTTTACTGTTCATGTGACTTGCTAGCACAGTTTCACCGATATTCTTCATGTCAAAAGTTTTCCCGCATAATTTACATCTCACTCGTCCTGGGTCTTCATCTTTTTGGAGCCATAGCTTGTATTTTTCATCTACTTAACCAGAGGTCACTGAAAAACACATTTACCTGGCATTTTGACATAGGCACTAGGCTAGCTTACAGCTCATTATAAAATCCCCACGAGAGGGTCTGACGCGACACTATAATGTGTAATGTTAGCAACTGCAATGCCACAGCCTCTTTTTAAAAGTTTGCTAACAAAATTAGATGATGGAGCCATGATAATTTTGTATCAATTAAAAAAAAAATGGCTTTTCCAAAACTTACCATTTTTCAAAACTCCGGATCTGAAAAATGAAATTTAATTTTCCATAACTTTTCCAGGATTTCCATGACCAAGGGAACCCTGTAATAAGAAAGAGAAGGTTATGAAAACTGGAGAAAACAAGTGACCCTGAACAAAATACAAGAAGTTTGAAATTGTCATGTATTATTAATAAATTCATATTGTTAATAATGATCAGATATGTTTTTATAGTTCACTGTCAGGGCTCTTTTTAATGCCACGTTGTTATTCTCAATTATAATATATATGATTTTGTTTTCAGGCTTGTTGGAAAGACTGGGATGAATAAAGTATTTTGAATTGAATTGAATTAAACTGGTTGAACCAGTTTTTACTCCCACTGTTGACAGTATTCACGTTTGCTCATTCAAGTTTTTAAAAAAATATTACTTAACATTGAGCACATTGTGATATATAAAAAATAATAAAAAGTCAATATAGTGCACATAATATTTACTATTTAAGTTTTTAAAAAGAAGTCTTTGTAAGAAAAAAAAACTTGTGCCCTTAGAAGGAATCGAACCTGGGAGACACATTCACCAAACCCATTGTACCAATGCACTGCTTGGAAATGGAGCTGAAATGGAAAAAATGTTTCCAAAGTAATCACAAGTGAATGAGTCAAAGAAATTGATGCAGATGTTTACAAAGAAAGTGGAATACGGTAATACTACCAGCTATATATATATATTATATTTAGATCTTTAAATTAATATTGTTATTAATTTCATTATACAAATCCATATTATATTCCCTATTAAGCAGATTCTAAAAAGCACAAAGCACTTTTTGTACTGCAATAACAACAGCAAGTATTTGTAGAAAAGGTTAAAACATTATAGCTTTTTATAAAATACAATGTCAGTCAAAATGTTGTCGACAAGTATAGACAAGTATAGATGCCAATTATTTTACTTTATTTCTCCTCCTCAAATGGCAAAAGATTGTAAGGTAACTCTTAGAAACTTCGATATTTATACTTTCGTTTGAAACCTTTTCTGTCACAGTAACCCATGTAATTTATTTGCAATAAACTGTCAAAGTTTAAAAGGCAAAATGCAAGAAGCATTTTGACTAACCCTATATGTAACCTTAATAAAGTCAGAACGAGCACATCAAAATGTTTCCAAAATAATCACAGTAAGTGACCGAGTTACTTTGATGTATAAAATGTTTATGAAGAAAGTGGAATACTATTGTGTACTCACCAAATAAGATTAGATGAGAGAGGAAAGAAGGAAGACAACACAATAGAATAGAAGATAAAAGTGTTTGTATTGTTATTATTACTAAAATTTTGTTTAACCAAGTGTGCCTGCATCATTACTCTTTTCACCATAGTAGTGCAAGAGAATAAAGAATTAATGCAACTCTAATTATACCAGCTGCTTGATATAATTACCAAGGTGTCATGTCTGAATGACTACCGTCCGGTGGCACTCACCTCAGTATTCATGAAGTGCATGGAGAAACTGGTGATGGGACACATCAACAGTATTGTCCTGGACTCCCTGGACCCCCTGGAGTTTACTTATAGGAATAATAGGTCAGTGGACGATGCTGTCTCAATGGCTCTTCACACCACTCTTGAGCACCTGGAAAAGAGAAACACCTTATTTATTGACTTCAGCTTAGCCTTCAACACAATTGTGCCAGGCAGGCTGGTGGTCAAGCTCAGGGGTCTGGGCCTCAGCAACTCCATCTGGAACTGGGTCCTGGACTTCCTGACAGGCAGACCCCAATTGGTGAGTATTGGAAACAAAACCTCATCCCCTCTGATCCTCAACATACAGGCCCTCCAGGGCTGCTGCCTGAGCCCATTGCTGTATTTTTCTCTATTTACACATGACTATGTGGCTAGATTTAACAGCGACCGCATCATCAAGTATGCTGATGACACCACAGTAATCGGTCTTATCAGCAACAATGATGAAACCAGCTACAGGAGCGAGGTAGCAGAGTTGATGGAGTGGTGCCACAACTTAACGCACAACACACACATCAGCAAAACAAAAAAGATTATAGTGGACTTCAGGAGGCACGGAGGACATCACACACCCATCATCATTCACGGGGCTCCAGTCAAAACTGTCACCACCTTCAGGTTCCTCAGCCTCCAGATTACTGAGAGGCTGAGCTGGTCAGAGAACACTGCTGCCATCCTCACTAAAGCCCACCAGCGCCCTCACTTCTTGAAACAGTTGTAGCGGCAATGCTTATTAATAAGACAGAATTAAGTGTTGCTGTGCTTTCCCAAATAAGGCCCCATCTCTCTCTTCATCTCTGTGGTGCAGCCACAGAGAAGCTATTCATGCAGACTGATTCAACTTCACTGCATTACTGCTCGAGAATTCAATTGTTATCCCAACCAGTTGATATCAATTTAATTCCTAAGAGTTATTTACTTGTTTTGAGTATCTAATGTAGAAGTTGTAACCAAGTTCAATTACGAAACGGTCTAAATGAATGATATACCAAACGTATATCCTCTTAATATATGTAACATTTCGTAACTGAATGAGTATATATCTTTTGTATTCTGATAACCCTCACGATTAGATCTGTTAGGTTTACATGCATATTTTATGTATTAATAAATGTATTCTTGTGTATTAGTACCTGTGTGTGTGCGTTGTTTGAGTTATATTGCATGGTTGGATTCTAAAGCCATTAAAAGAATCATTTTGTGATTTACTGCTACAATTAATAATTGTCCCAGTAAATGCCCAAACCCTACAGAACTGGTGCCTCGTGAGAGCACACTACACAGTTAAGGAAGTGGGGGATGAGCAAGACAACACTCATCAATTTTTATCGTAATACGATTGAGAGTGTCCTGACCGGTGGTATTACGGTGTGGTATGGTGGACACAGTACAGGACAGAAAAGCCATACAGATGGTTGTGAGGTCCACGCAGAAAATCATTGGGATCGAGCTACCCTCCATTGACCGGATATATCTCAACCACTGCCACAACCGGGTCTCGAGCTCTACTTCGGAATCCAATTCACCCTGGCCGCAATCTGTTTCCACCTCTGGGTTCTGGTAGGAGGTATCGCAGTATCAGAACACTGACGAATAGATTCAAAATAGATTTCTTCCCCCAAGCAGTCCGCATCTTAAACAGATCAAATTAGCACCTGCACATATTAGCACCTGCACTTTAAGGTACTGCACTGTTTGCACTATGTCCTGTCTTGACTGTATTATAACTTCTACTGTACTTCTACTAAATTTATTGTCCATGTCTGTTTGTCATTTGTGCCTGTTTATTTTCACTAGTGTTACTGGATACAGCTGAAGAAGTAAGCATTCCAATACACTTGTTGTATATGGCAAATAAAGAAATCTTGAAATCTTGAATCTTGCATAGGTATATTCTGGAGAAATCGCTTACAAGTTGGTTGTGGTACTCGCTCAATAATAATACAGATCTCCTGCATCAAGTCAACTCTGTAAGGATTACAAACTAGAATAGTATTGTAGCGTCAAGGCTTATTAATAAGACAGAATTAAGTGTTTCTGTGCTTTCCCAAATGAGGCCTCATCTCTCTGTTCATCTCTGTGGTGCAGCCACAGAGAAACTATTCATGCAGGCTGATTTAAAGATGTATTCTTTTGATAAGGGAAAGCTCCCAAAGGGGGATGCACTTAGCTAAGCCTGGCTATCATGATCAATGGTCATCCATTGGCGCCTATCTGTCTAGGGAGTGCCAGATGGACATCTGGACTGCATTCCTAAGTGTCAGGAGTAAGTGACTCATATCTCACCTTGATCAACCAATCAGGGACTGGTAGGGCCAAGTAACCCACGTGGGACTCTGATGCCCATGGAACTTTCAGCCAATCAATGAGCTGAAGTTCCTCCAGGTAAAAACAGGCAACACAGAGGGCCTGAGAGAATTCTGTGGACTTTTCTAAAGGGAATTCAAAGGAGAATTCCAGGGCAGGACGGCCCAGGAGCAGAAGGCTCCCAAGGGCAGGACATTCTCGCAGCGCGCCTCCTGACCATCCTGACACTCAGCCCGGACAACCACGGAACGGCCAGTGTGTCCGAGTGCCAGAACTTTCCTTTGTTCTAAGAGTCTAGAACGGAGGTTGCCACAGAGTAACCAGAGGATCCACCCGAGGTTAGCACCAGCAGCAAGCCTCGTGGACAGGTCAGAACTGTGGACAGCTGAATCACTATTCAGAACTAGCTCTTCATCAGGAACGAACCGGTCTTCTTCCTGACTTGCTGGGACCAACAGTCATCTTTTCTCCTGTGCACAAACTTTGCTAGTTAAAGCCAACACTAACTAGCCGGTCAGTGAGCATCAGCAGTGCACCGTCGCAAGCCGCACAGCACAGCCTGGCACCGAGCCAAAGAGCGCGGATTGGACAGCAACAAGCCTGCAACTGTTTCTTTGAGTCCGCAGGAGATCTGAATCCCCAGAGATTGGATGAGTATTCAACTTCACTGCATTACTGCTCGAGAATTCGATTGTTATCCCAACCAGTTGATATCAATTTAATTCCTAAGAGTTATGTACTTGTTTTGAGTATCTAATGTAGAAGTTATAAACAAGTTTTACGAAACGGTCTAAATGAATGATATACTGAACGTATGTCCTCTTGATATATGTAACTCTTTGTAACTGACTGAATATATACCTTTTGTATTCTGATAACCCTCTCGATAAGATCTGTTAGGTTTACATGCATATTCTATGTATTAATAAATGTATCCTAGTGTATTAGTACCTATGTGTGTGCGTTGTTTGAGTTATATCGCATGGTTGGATTCTAAAGCCATCAAAAGAATCAATTTTGTGATTTACTGCTACAATTAATAATTGTCCCAGTAAATGCCCAAATCCTACAGAACTGGTGTCTTCAGAGAGCACACTACAGTATCTACATTTCTGGTAGGTGCTGAGAAATCTTCAGAAAATCTTCTCATAATTTCTACTGTTAATGCAGTGGACTGCACGGTGACACAGAGATTAAATTATGTGCCCTTGGGATCACTTACAGGGGTGCAATCTGCATGGAGTTTATATGTTCTCCCCGTGTTTATGTGACTTTCATAACTAGCCCTGTTATGAGTATGTGCGTGTTTGAGTCAGTATGTAGCCTGTAATTGACTAGCGTTACTTCCAGGGTATATCCAATCTTCGGCCATTGGTTGCTGGGTTAGGCTCCAACTCCTCTCACGACCCTCTACGGGTTAGAAAGCAGGTTAGAAAATGGATGGACAGACGTTAATGGGTTTTTAAATGGAAAAAAAATGTTTTATGTACAACATGTTGCTTAAAGTTATATGGCTCGGAGGATGTTTTGTTTTATTACTTCAAGTCACAGATATAACAAAGGAATTCAGTTTAAAATTGTCTCTTGGTAACTGTCAGTCTTCGTCTTTCTCAGTTTTGGTACAATAAAACATCTATCCAGTGTGTGCTCTGTGACGTTTTCATTTCTCATGTCTTCCAAACGTTGTAGCCGAAACCACTATGCTACAAACCACTTTGATAGCTGAGGAGAGTGATTAAAGTGATTGCAGTGTCTTGTGAGAAACCTGGATTAATGACAGGAGATGATCAAAAACTACAAGGCAGATAAGAAAATTTATCTTTTGCAGGTGCTGCAGCAAACAAGTTGCCTCAAAACAAATCAATTACTTTCAGACAGAGAGCTCATTTAGACACTAAATGATGGCCTTTAAAGTAGATCTGCAAGCACTGACATTTATGCACCTGCTAGCTCAACATGTGTCACTCAGTCAATTCAACAGGCTTTGTGCCAAGGAAACACTGTACATCACAAAAAGATCGTCATGCTTAGGAATGGTGATAAAATAATACAGCTACACCAGAATGCTTGGAAAAGCTTAAATAGTTCTATTTATTTTACAGGCATCTATAAGAACAAGTTTAAATTTGTATACCATGTACAGTAGATACTTACATGGTATTCAGTTCTTATTGTCTTGCACACTCCTTTTATTTTGCCAGACATAACCCTACCTAAATTATATGTTTTACATATTAAAATAGTGCTTATTCCACTTTCATCCATGTCTTAACTGCAGATTGTCTAAGCGTCTTGTAATTTTGCAGAGTTTTAAACATACTGTAAGGAATTGCTTCGTTAATTAAAATCAGAGCCTAAATAATGAATGAAGAATGAGAGTTACTCTAATTTATATTAGCCACCAATGTCATAATCATAAAATTCACTTTGAGCACTTCAGCTGTTTTGACATGGTGTTTCCAAAAACGTGGTGTTTCCTCACAATGTTAACAATACTTTCTAGGAACTTGATTTCAGCTTTCATAAGCTTCACAATTTCCATTTGAAACACCTTTTGAAATAAATTTTAAAAAGATGGAACAAACAGGAGAGTGGAAATAAATACGATTTTTCTTTCCTAGGATTCTTGTTACAACCATGCAGAAGTGGTAATTTTAAGTCTGTATAAACTACACATAATTGAAAACTTGATGTGCTAAAGAAGACTTTCTGTCATTTCATATTTCTATGGAAATGGCTATCTGTGTAAACAAGATGGATTAATGAGATTGGCTCCAGATGTCTTCTGGTAAAGATCTACAGAGAAAATAAAAAATGTTGAAACAAAAAGGGAAGATTGAAGAATCCAAAGTAAAACTGCAAATTATATACATGTAGTGTTATTAAATAGAGAACACAGTGATAAGTTCCAGGTAATTAAATTTTTATACCTACAGTAAATGCCAGGAGCATTAGGTACAAAATAGAAGAAATAGCAGCTACTGCAATAGCATGCAAGCATAATTTAATTAAAATCACTGAAACATGACTAACAGAGAGTGATGGGGACAATTACAATATTAGAGGATATGCGGCATTCTGAAGAGATAGAAAAGATGGGAAAGGTAGAGGTGTAGAACTATACATAAGAGAGAACTTGGAGGTACAGAAAGTTAATCTAAATGTATTAATCTTCCCAAAATCTAGATGGTTCATGCAACTTTAAAAACAAACAATATTTAAAAGGCATAGCATTGGTGGTAAGTTACAGATAAAAAACAGAGCTATTGATTATAATACAATCTTAGGTAACATAATCAGGGATGTTTGTTTAAAGAAAGAAGTCAGTGTGACATTATTAGAGAACCTCCTGTATAGCAATAGAATTCTATGGTATATTCAACATGGACTTAAAAAATATATTTTGCTAAAGTAACGCTTGTTCAAGTTCTTTAAAATAGAAAGATCAATAATGGATACAAACAGAGCATATGATATGGTTTATTTTGATTGTCAGGAAGCTTTTCATACATTTCTTCATAAAAGATTAATTCGGTAGTTTGATCATACCCTAATTAAGATGGAGAATAGTGAGAAGTATTGGTGTAACTCACTGTTGATCATGACTGACTTACTATACAGTAACTGTGATCAGAATCCTTTCCTTTAAATAAAAGATAAGCCAGGGAGATGCTGCAAGGGTGAAGATGGGGTGGAACGAAAGATAGGAAAATGTAGCATGCAAGCTAAAAATCAAGAAGTGTGATATTTATACTGTATGTAGGTAGGCAGAAATGGGCAAGATAAATGTTTTACCTCCTCCTCAACTTTTTTAAAACTAATTTCCTCAAATTGGTGGCAGTTGGCATTCAGTGAAATTCATGCATTTCCACGAAGAACTGGCTGACTGATAGAAAATGAAAACATTGGGGTGAATGCTCTGCATGCGGTAATGTTTAATTAGTGGAGTAACAGAAAGATTTGTGTTCGCACTACTGCCACTAATTTTTATCAATGACCCAGATCTTGACATTTAATGTAGACAAGCAAAGAATGGTAAATGCTGATAGCAAAAGCATAAAATGAAATTATAAGATTAAAAACACTAAGATAGAAAATACTATTTATTTAAAAGACTTACTGTAGCTGTTTAAGGTGACATCATTTACATCTTCTATATAAACCTAAAGCTCAGCATAAAGGGAAAGGCAGATTCCCTTCTAGATCGTTCAGAGGTCATTCAGGTTCCTCAGTCAGTGTTTGCAAATATCCATTCCTGAAAATATTTGTTGTTATGATGAACACTTTAACTATTACTACTTTTGATCGTATGCCTGTAAGTAACATATTAATCCACACTCTAGACTCTAAATAAAACGTCGACTTAGTAATGATATCATGCAGTGTGTGACCCCCCCCACGCAAAAACGTTTGAAAACCCAAATTATATTGTAACAGGAATAAGAAGTAACAACAATAGTTAATATTCATTGTGATGATAAATAGTTTAGGAATTTTATGCATTTTGTTGAAGACAATAAGTGCCAATTCTGGCAATGATAATATCACAAGACTACATTATACATTGCACTACACTACATTATAAGTTTTGATATGCTTGTTCTTACTTTATAAAGTTTATATGCTTCATAAAAAGCTATAATGTTTTATCCTTTTTGAAGAATTCTTAATAAGAACACTTGCCACTATTGTTGTAAAAAAGGTGTAATACTGATTTAATACCACATGATGGAGAATATTAATGTAAGCTTAGGTCCTGTTGTTGTTTTGTTCAACTAAGCAGTTTGACATTTTATGGAGTTGTGTGGACTTCTCTGGTTCACCTGGATAGGTTTACAGTAATGTGACTTTGTGTTTTCATACAGGAGAGAAAGTGACTAGTAAAGAGGGAGGTCAGGGAGAGAGTGGCAGTAGTAAAGGTGGTACAGTAATAAACTGAAAAAAAATAAATATAACCATCTCCATCCAGTTCCCATCCATACCAGCAGAATATTTAACAACCATCCCACGAATCCTAGTTCCATTTATATGGAATTGTGTAAATACAGAAATTTTGGCAGGTAAAAATATCAACTTTAATTGTCCTTACAGTGGTAATGGACATTGAAATGCTCATAGATTGTCATGTAGCGCATTGCACCAAAGTGGCAGTTTAGCACAGAGGTTAAGACAAGTGGTTTCTATTCTGAGGAAAGTGGTTCAAATCACAGTCAGAGCGATCCCATTGGCTATATTTTTACATAGCCAGATGTATAAAAATAGTTTATTATTATAGCTTGTTGTGAAGACAATGTAGACACATCAGGTTTACATCCGCATTAAGAAAATCTATATTTTGTCTTAATGCTAATTTTAGCAACAAGTGATCAGCAAAGAATTTAACTTTAAATTTTAATAAAGAAAAATAATCTACACACAATTTACTGTAGTGGCTTGAAAACCCTACAGTATCATACTGTATATACAGTATATTTAGTGTATACGGTATACAATCAAAGTGCAGTTCACGTGTACACTACTTTTTCTGTAAATCTGTGGATCTGACTTCATGGGATCCGTGTGTGTGAAATGTCAGGAATCAAGACACACCGGGGGTTTTGTTTTGATTATACTACGAATTGAGTCCCTGAGGCATATCATCCAAGTTTTGAAATGATGAAAAAATAAACTTTTGTTGAGTTTTCACGAGAGAAAGGGGTACCTTTTGAGAAATTGTGTACTGCTTCAAAGTAACTGATTTTGACAAACAGCTAATTTTGCTTGAATTTAAAATCTGTCTGTACTATAGCTTTCATTTATTTGAGCAGTAAGTCACCTTGCTTTTACAAACTGCTCTGTTTGCTGAGTTTGTGTTAACAAACTGCACCCTTTTGAATTAATTTTAAACACCTTTTGTCACTGTTGTCCTTCTGGGGTGTGGGGAGGGTGATGGCGAGTGAAATAAAAGCCCACACCCAGTTTCTCTTCCCCCTACTACAAGGTGATAATATTCTAGCTAGTTGGCATGAAACAATCCCTCCCATGCTCTTTCTGAGCATCCTGGAGATGGTCTGGAGGTTCATTCATGTTATTACATTATTACGAAGATTATTATTATACAAATTAATATTATTTTTGTACAATTATCAGAAATGTGAATATAGTTTGCCTAGTATTTTACTGTGAGAGAATCACAATTGCTCAGGGGCCCAACAGAGTAGGATTCCTCTGCCGGCTGCAGGATTTGAACCGGCAACCTTTCAGTCACAGACACAGATCCAGAATTACATGAAAATTCTAAGCTGATCATGAGGAAGAAAAATCATCCATTTTTTATGCATAAAAAGTGTTTTTAACCATCTAAACCTGTTTTTTATGGGTTTCAAAGTCATGTAATGTCTAATTTAGGCAGGGACACATTATTGTTTCTTATTTTTGATTTTCTTTAAAATAAAAAAACTAAAACTAAAAGAATCAGTTGCACATCATGACTTACAGTATTATGTTAAATTTTTTATGTTTTTGAGACACATCAGAATGCTTGGAGTGATGCATAAAAAATGTAGCATAATGCTTCTTGTGGTGAAAAAGTGATTGAGCACAGAACATCTTTTCTCCTGTCAAAAGAATTTCATATGTATTTTATTCTTATCTGAGTAAAAACAGAAAATACAGAAAGAGTTTCTCAAATTAAAGAGAGCTTGAACACAATGACTTTGTGTTATTCTGCTTTGTGTGGTCAAGTGCGTCACATACATACAGTAGTTTTTGAATAATAATAATAATAATAATAATAAGCACTTATATAGCACTTTTCTGGACACTCCACTCAAAGCGCTTTACAGGTAATGGGGACTCCGATCCACCACCACCAATGTGCAGCATCCACCTGGATGATGTGACAGCAGCCATAGTGCGCCAGAACGCTCACCACACATCAGCTATCAGTGGGGAGGAGAGCAGAGTAATGTAGCCAATTCATAGAAGGGGATTATTAGGAGGCCATGATTGGTAAGGGCCAATGGGAAATTTAGCCAGGATGCCGGGGTTACACCCCTACTCTTTTCGAGAAACGCCCTGGGATTTTTAATGACCACATAGAGTCAGGACCTCATTTTTACGTCTCATCTGAAGGACGGCACCTGTTTGCAGTATAGTGTAGTCCTGTCACTATACTGGGGCATTAGGACCCACACAGACCACAGGGTGAGCACCCCCTGCTGGCCCCACTAACACCTCTCCCACCATCAACCTTGGTTTTTGCCAGGAGGTCTCCTATCCAGGTACTGACCAGCCTCACCCCTGCTTAGCTTCAGTGGGTTGCCAGTTGCAAGTTACAGGGTGATATGGCTGCTGGCTATAGTAGTTATCACGTTATAAACTCCTTTACAACGGGGATCTGCTTTATTCAAACTAAGGTTGCTAAAAATGCAACTAGATGTTGTTTAAATATACACAATTCACAAGCATTAAAATGCCTGTAGTTCGAAGGCTCTGTGTCATTTGTTCACAAAGTTATTGACATCTGAAACATTGTGTCTCATAAATAGGTGTTTAAATAAGAAAGTGAAGGTTATGAAAACTGGAGAAAACAAATGACCCTGAACAAAATACAATAAGTTTGAAAATATTATTTATTATAAATAAATTAATATTGTTAATAATGATCAGGGGTGCATTTCCCAAAAGCTTTGTAATGCTAAGTACTTCGTTAACTTCATCTTGAGAATGTTCGTTAATTAACTAGTTTCCCAAAATCCTTCTTAACTAAAATAGTCTGTAAACTTGCTCGGAAATTAACAACTTACTCAACCTATTTGTTATTTATAAAGTGCTTTTTTATTTGGATCTTGCCAGCCGTTCTGCCCCAAAAAGCCAGAGGCCGCTAAAGTTGGTACAAAAAAACTCACTGATGCACAGTCTAGGAACAAAGACTGGGGGCAAAATATTGTTATTGTATTCACATTTATTTTTAATGATTTTGTAATCTATAATCCTTGTTATGTTTTTTAATTCACTCTTCCTTCAGCATAGGCCTAACGAAAATAATTTGCTCTAATTATTAAGCAAGTCTGTATTCCTATTGGCCACATTATGACTTAACCAATCAAACTCACATGTTGATCATTCAAATAAATAAATATGGGAAGAAAGGTGATGATGATCATGCACCTGCAGTGAAGATAGTGGCTGTCAAAAGAATACTTCTTTGATTCTTCTTGAATCAGTGCCCCCATTTGAATCAGTCAAGCCGTTTGTCTAAATGCTGTTTTGCGGTCAAATATGAACTCTCTAGACCATCTCAATGATGACTTGTTAATAGAGAGGTACAGGCTGCCCAGGGATGAAATAATGACCCTCCTAGGTCTGATGGTGGAGGAGTTGGCAAGAGGAACCCGCAGAAAATTTGCCCTTAGTCCCACTGTGCAGCTCCTGACAGCCCTCTGGTTTTATGCCACTGGTGGATTCCTGCAGACAGTTGGTGATGCCCATGGGCTTGGCAAGGCTGCTGTCTCCAAATCTGTGCATTCAGTGACCACAGTACTGCTGGGCCATGCATGCACCTACATAAAATTTCCAACAAGTTGGGATACCTTGCATGAAACCAAATTTGGTTTTAATGCCATTGGAAATATGCTTGGCGCTGTAGGTGCAGTGGATGGGATGCTCATCCCTATAAACACTCTTCTTGAATCCCATCTACACCTGTCGTAAAGGGCTCTCGGCTGTGAATGTGCAGGTGATTTGCAACCATCAAGGACTCTTTACAGATATTGTGGCCAGGTGGCCTGGGAGTACGCATCTGGGCAAACTCCAGAGTGTCTCAGGTGGCAAAGGATGGTGCATTTGCTGGTGGGTGTTTAATGGGTGACACCGGGTATCCTCTCCGTGCATACTTGCTAACTCCAGTGTTGAATCCCCAAACCATGGTTGAGGAGAGGTATAACAGCACACACCGGAGGACGCGCAGTGTTCAGCTGGGGGGCTTAGATTTTCACCTGAACACTGCTGTGCTCTAATTGTTGTGTGTGCTATGCTGCACAACATTGCAGTGTACCCTGGCATAAGCCTTTCCCATGATGTAGAGGAAGATGGCGATGAGGAGACAGAGGAAGAAAACATTGAGTTACCGGGAGAGAGGGACTTCAACAGGCGGGTTTGGATGCACAAATGCATATTATCACATATCTTTTTCCTGATCTGTGTACTGTTTTTATTTTGTTTGTAATATGTGCATTGTGTTTGTTATTTGACATTGTGTTAGTTCTGTTTTATTTGTTACATCATTAAATACACTGCATACTGTTTCTTGAGTCTCATGGTTCCACTCAATTCAAACTTTATTGTCTTTATGTCAGAGATGCAAAAGAGTGCAAAGCAAAACAAGAAAAAGGGCAACTGGGGCGTGGAATTATATTTCACTAGGGAGGGTCCATTTGGTCTGTTATGCCTATGTCTGGAAAGAGAGTAAATAAATTATTGACACAGCCACAACATGTCATGCTTTTGTTTTATGGATCTGTCATACAGAAATCGATGTAAAGCCTATACATTTTTCATTTTTACTTGATTAGGTAACTCACCTAGTTCTGAGGGCAATAAAATTGGCACTGAAATGGAGGGCCTGTTGACTTGTGCCTCTGCCATTGTGAGTTGTTTAGCCAGGATGTCAAGTTTTACCTTTTTTAGCAAAACCAGCTCCTGATGGTGCCTCTCCCGCTGCTGGAGCTCTTCTTGTTTCAGCAGGAGCTGTTCTTTCTCTAGTTGAAGCCTTTCTTTTTCCAGTGCTATAAGCTCTTTACTTCACCCACAAGCATTAGATTTTCTTTCCTTCTCAGGTGGAGGCCTTTGACTGGGCCCTGCGTGTGAGGGCCCTGGAGATGAACCAGTACTGGAGCAGGGGAAAAGATGAATGGGAGAGGCAGGTTGTGGTGAAGTAGCTGGAAATTCAAATACACATCTACCCCTCCGGGTATTCCTTCTGTCCCTCTTGGCCCCAGTATTCCCAGGACCCTCTGCTCTTCTGGGTTAAGAGGCATTGTCAGAACTGCCCTCCACCAGTCTTTGACCTCTCTCTCCTCCACTCTGCTCCCCCTCTTTTCACCAAACTTAAAACGTTGTGCCATTTTTTTCTGACTTCTGTGCCAAATCTTCTAAAAGCACTGCAGACACATGCTGTTTGCAATATCGTTCCATTTCTTTTTTTTCTCTGCGTTTGTGAGACTGCCTTGAGCTTTGGAAAATAACACTTCTTTGTTTATTTCTACCTCCTCCAACAAATGATTTAATTCTTCTTTGGAAAGTGTTGTTTTCTTTTATGGCCGCTGTTCACCATTCTTATTCATTTATACAGGGAAGGAACGTTTAATTTTTAGCCTATTTATAGATATGTGACTAATTGATTGATTAAAGGATTGTGTGTGTGTATGCGCATGTGTGTAATTAATGCTTTTCTAATACTGGTTTTAAAATGTTTATACTTTTCGGGTGTATCATTGAGGACATATATTTGACACTAAGTGAAATCGATGGTTCAGTTTTCAACTGGCAATGCTTTTTCCCATGCTGATGCAGGGGAGGAATCAACAAAGAAGTACTTTAAACTCAGTCTTTAAATTTTGGATTATGAAGCCCTTCGTAAAAAAACTATAGTTTCAATTGCAATGGCTTTTATTGTTATTGCTTTCAATAATTTTTATAATTTATTTTGGGATGCGAAAAATTACATTCCAGGTCCAGTCTTCACAAAACATTGTCAATTTTTTCAAATTGATCAATTTGTCCCAAATTTGTATCCAAGCTAGTAGACACATAGGACAAGGCCAACAAGCATTGTTGAAAAATCTGAGCTCTGAAAACCCCAAAAAAATTTCGCCTGCTTTTTTTCCCATATGTTTATCTACTGAGTGGACACATTAAGAAATAAAAGAAATTTCACACTCAAAGCCATGTGGGTTAGCTTCAATTTAAGACCTGAACTAGGCTCCTGCTATGTTCTGCTGCAGAGATAAATGTTTAAGTGACAAAATGTTTAAGGGAAGGAAATTGCAGGTAGACATTGGCTAGAAGGGCCTAGGACAGTAAGAATAACTCTTTAGAACTTTTGAGGGACACTGCTTTTACAGCCATAGCTTTCACAGACTAATTCATGACACACAAAGATGGTACTTAATAACAAATGTTTAAAAAAATGGTATTCCCCTCTTCATGTTTTTTTAGTCTTTATCTCTTTTCCTAAATTTCCATCAATAAATTAATAAAATATACCTTGTTTATAAATCCTATTTAAACATTCATGATTTTTAGCCATGGAGTTCTTTCACTCTATTACATTCCTCCCATTTAGTTTAGCACTTCTTTGAAAAGGGATGAACACCAGAATTCTCACATTCAATTTGCTTTCTGCAGTACAACTGCATATTGGCTTTAGTATTTAGATTCAAGTAATTGAGTAGCTAATTGAGCTAATGGAGGTCACACAGAACCTGTCATTACAGCATCCAACTTGCTGCACAGAGCCTGTGAAAGAAACTAATAATATTACTTCAGAGCTTCTGTTGAATGAACTCAAGGGTATAACACAGTTAGATTTTGCAATCAGAATCATTTGTGCAATGTAATCCACTCTAAACTGCAGCTATATAGACCACTTAAATTGACCTATTTAGGAACAAAACTACAATCAATACTACCTTCATATTTTTTTCCTTTCATATTTGTGTAGGCATTTATTTCATTGTATTGTTTACTTAAAATAATATACTTGACACTTGACACTTGAAGAAAGTCACATCTCCCCACATATACATCAAGATTTAATTCATACTAACTTTCCCCTTAGACAGTGTAAATTTAGTTTTGGTCCTTTAATTACATATTTAATTACAACTTGATGTTTAGTGAAAGATTCAGAAAATCTCAGAAGGCATGGCATTCCCTGTCTCCTATTTAACATAGTCATAATCCGAATTGAAGGTAATTCCCATTACTTTTCTAGACTATTAAGAAAAGGATATTCTCATTCTAGCAGGAATGTTTAATGAGAACATTAAAAATGTACAGTGCCTTGCGAAAGTATTCGGCCCCCTTGAACTTTTCAACCTTTTGCCACATTTCAGGCTTCAAACATAAAGATATAAATTTTTTATTTTATGTGAAGAATCACCAACAAGTGGGACACAATTGTGAAGTGGAACGAAATCTATTGGATTTTTGAAACTTTTTTAACTAATAAAAAAATGAAAAGTGGGGCGTGCAAAATTATTCGGCCCCCTTGCGTTAATACTTTGTAGAGCCACCTTTTGCTGCGATTACAGCTGCAAGTCGCTTGGGGTATGTCTCTATCAGTTTTGCACATCGAGAGACTGAAATTCTTGCCCATTCTTCCTTGCAAAACAGCTCGAGCTCAGTGAGGTTGGATGGAGAGCGTTTGTGAACAGCAGTTTTCAGCTCTTTCCACAGATTCTCGATTGGATTCAGGTCTGGACTTTGACTTGGCCATTCAAACACCTGGATACGTTTAGTTGTGAACCATTCCTTTGTAGATTTTGCTGTATGTTTGGGATCATTGTCTTGTTGGAAGATAAATCTCCGTCCCAGTTTCAGGTCTTTTGCAGACTCCAACAGGTTTTCATCCAGAATGGTCCTGTATTTGGCTGCATCCATCTTCCCCTCAATTTTAACCATCTTCCCTGTCCCTGCTGAAGAAAAGCAGGCCCAAACCATGATGCTGCCACCACCATGTTTGACAGTGGGGATGGTGTGTTGAGGGTGATGAGCTGTGTTGCTTTTACGCCAAACATATCGTTTTGCATTGTGGCCAAAAAGTTCGATTTTGGTTTCATCTGACCAGAGCACCTTCTTCCACATGTTTGGGGTGTCTCCCAGGTGGCTTGTGGCAAACTTTAGACGAGACTTTTTATGGATATCTTTGAGAAATGGCTTTCTTCTTGCCACTCTTCCATAAAGGCCAGATTTGTGCAGTGTAAGACTGATTGTTGTCCTATGGACAGACTCTCCCACCTCAACTGTAGTTCTCTGCAGTTCATCCAGAGTGATCATGGGCCTCTTGGCTGCATCTCTGATCAGTCTTCTCCTTGTCTGAGCTGAAAGTTTAGAGGGACGGCCAGGTCTTGGTAGATTTGCAGTGGTCTGATACTCCTTCCATTTCAAGATGATCGCTTGCACAGTGCTCCTTGGGATGTTTGAAGCTTGGGAAATCTTTTTGTATCCAAATCCGGCTTTAAACTTCTCCACAACAGTATTACGGACCTGCCTGGTGTGTTCCTTGGTCTTCATGATGCTCTCTGCGCTTTCAACAGAACCTTGAGACTATCACAGAGCAGGTGCATTTATACAGAGACTTTATTACACACAGGTGGATTCTATTTATCACCATCAGTCATTTAGGACAACATTGGATCATTCAGAGATCCTCGCTGAACTTCTGGAGTGAGTTTGCTGCACTGAAAGTAAAGGGGCCGAATAATTTTGCACGCCCCACTTTTCATTTTTTTATTAGTTAAAAAAGTTTCAAAAATCCAATAGATTTCGTTCCACTTCACAATTGTGTCCCACTTGTTGGTGATTCTTCACATAAAATAAAACATTTATATCTTTATGTTTGAAGCCTGAAATGTGGCAAAAGGTTGAAAAGTTCAAGGGGGCCGAATACTTTCGCAAGGCACTGTATTTTCTCAATACAATTTACCTAACTCTTCTTTTTCTTTTGCTTACATTTCTATTCTGCAATGCATGCCTATGCCATTCTCTGGGGGTGAGACTGTCTGCTTAATTGGTGCATGAATTTCAGGTACAAAACAAAGGGATTTGCTTCCTTTATTAAATTTTGAATACCAGTAATGTGAATGCAGAATATCATTTTATCAGGTTTTACCATTTGCTGTTTCTAGCCCAAAGTTATTCTTCATGGATGTGATAAGTCCAAATGTGCCAGTGCAAGTGCTTCTCCTTCTTGTAATTGAGGAAACCATGTTTTGTGGTTCAGAAAGCGACGATGGAAGGACAAATTTGTGATATTGGCAGTGCGGTATTGTGGAATTTCACTTTTAGTTTTGAAGCTGTTCATTGGTTTCACTTTGCCAGTAACTTTGAAGATTTCTTATAGCAACATCTAACTTGTTCATTTAATTTAACTTGCCAATGAAAGAAATGCTTTCAGTCCTGGTAATGTACATGGTCACTGTTCTTTGTAGTGGTAACATAATGTGTTGATAATACTGTAAATGAGGTATACTTGTCATGCTCATGTCCACTTTGATCAAGCATTGACATAGGAACTGGCCATTGCCCAACCCTCCTGTCGCTCGGCCCCAGTTGCTGTGAATACTAATACGACAGGAGACCTTGACCACCTGGAGGCAATTTACATAATCTGCTTCAGGTGGTTCAGTATATTTGTGGACCTGTGTGACTACAAACTTGGACTTTTTACTTACTGATTCCCTAGTCTCTCACAACAGTGCCTGTGTGCTCAGGACAGTTCATCCTCTGTTAATGCACTGGTTGTAATTTTCCTGCAACTGTGCTGCTTACAGGTTCCCTGTCTGGTTGCTGCCTGCTCAGCTTCCCTTTCTCATCTGCCTCCTGCCCAGGACATGGGGTTACCTTACGGCACTTTGAGCAGTGCTACATTCTACAAATTTAATATTTGCTTCCTTTGAAGCTTGGGTTTGCCGTTCTGATTGCTTTCATTCTCCTAAGAATGAACAGCCAGAAATACATTTAATGAACATTGCATATCATCCTTAATTATCTGTTTTAAGCAGCAGAAAAGAAGGATCATCAGAAGAGATCAACTGAGCCTTTTGTGGTTTTATATTAAAGAAGGATAAAGATGTTTCGATCCTTGCTGAGACAAAATGGTACATATACATGTTTATGTGCGTAACAGTGCCAGAATATGTTGATGATACCAGATACTAAAAGGATTAGAAGTTTTCGTCTAAATAGAGATATAGTGTTCAAAGGTTTAATCTATTGTAAACTTTGCTATAGATTCAGAACATTATTTCATCCTGTCAGAAAGGATCTCAACTGGGTTTGTTTTGCAAAAATAATAGGTCCGCACCATAATCAGCAACCTGTTAGTGGTTTAACAGATAATACTGAAAACTATGACATATAAATAAGATATAGTAATAAGGTTTACCCCCTAATTATTTTAAGTTAAACAATCTTTTTAATTCTATTGGAGAATAGCAGCTGATGTTTTTTACTGTAATCTATGATAGGAGTAAAAAATTAAGAGACTTAGCTGACACGAAATCACCAGCAAAGACTGGTTCTCACATGAATTCAACGATAAAGTTATAATTGAAATTCGGGAGAAAGACTGTATCTTAATCTGGCACACTTCTGCTCACCTATGTACAGATGCAGCCATTCAAAATGCGCGGGCGATATCGCATTATTTTCCGGTACGCTGTACACAGTCTACCGGTACGCAGTTACCGGTAAATACTGCTAGATACCGTAAATTCTCCTATAATACCGCAAGAAAAATAATAGTATCCGGAATTTCCGCAAGGTGGAGCTAATAAAGCTCAACCTCTCATGTTTGAGCTGTCGCCATCAAAGTCTTTAACGAAGATATTACTAATAGTATTAATAATGAATGACCTTGGACAAGCTGTAAGTGTAAACTCAAAGTATTGCCCTGGTCCACATTCTTTTTTTCATTGACCGTCTTTGTAAAAGTAACACCACAGCATTTCGCAATCACGCATTTGTTTCCAATCATGCAAAGTACAGTAATTTTTGAGAATCGATTCACCATGCCTTTCACATGCTCATAAAAGAGATTGATTTAGGAACATAAACATATTACCCTATGCAAACTGTACTGTATACTGTATGTATATGTATATTTAATGTCTTAACTGTGCCCGTTTAAGTATTGAATATTTATATGGAATTTTACCACTGAAGGGAAATCTTAGTGCCTGAGCATAAAAAGAATAGGAGCATACTGCAACGCGTGTGAAGGCCATAAACGATATTAATTTTGGAACTTAAACATACAGTATATGGCTGGTCTCGGTACTTTAAAGAAAAAATACACACCAGTATTCCATTTCTCCCTAAACATTTTAAGCATCGAAGTCTTTAACTAACGTGATACCGGAGTCAACAAGCATACTTTTAGAATTTGATTAAAAGGGAATATAATATGGAATCGCGTATCTCAAGAAATTAATAACGATATAATTATATTCATGTACCGCAACACAAGAATAGTACACGCTGTACATTGTCTGTCGATAATGTTTCTGTGGTGCTTTTTCAGCACTCTGCATGTGACTGCACCGGTGGTGCTGTGGGTTAGGTTCCTGACTCCCATGTTACACGGTCTGTGATTGAATCCCACTGGAACTATGACTTTTTTTTAACAAACATTTCTTTGAAAAAATGAAACGTTTCCCTTGGTCAGAGATTTAATAAAACCTCACTCGCACCAAACAAATTTATATTTCTAAATATCACAACATGATCGAATTTAAATCTTTTTAATAACAATGAATAGTCACCTATGCGTTACAAAATAAACATTTATATTGATTTGAATCGTGTTTTGATTTAAATCGTAAACGTGTGTTTAAATATATGTGTTTAAAGGCGATATATAAAAGCGCTGATTCTTATGGAATGTGTTCTGCCGGGGATTCAAAAAATTTATTTTTTTTAATCGCGTATCTAAGGAAAATAGCAGTATAACTTTGTTCATGCACAAACAGTGGCATGTTACATTATTAATTTGGGTGTCTCCTGTAAACCTAACAGATCTTATCGAGAGGGTTATCAGAATACAAAAGGTATATATTCAGTCAGTTACAAAGTGTTACACATATCAAGAGGACATACGTTCAGTATATCATTCATTAAGACCGTTTCATAAATTAACTTGGTTATAACTTCTACATTAGATACTCAAAACAAGTACATAACTCTTAGGAATTAAAATGATATCAACTGGTTGGGATAACAATTGAATTCTCGAGCTGTAATGCATTGAAGTTGAATACTCATCCAATCTCTGGGGATTCAGATCTCCTGCGGGCACAAAGAAACAGTTGCAGGCTTGTTGCTGTCCAATCCGCGTTCTCTGGCTAGGTGCCAGGCTGTGCTGTGCGGTTTGCGACGGTGCGCTGCAGATGCTCACTGACCGGCTAGTTAGTGTTGGCTTTAACTAGCAAAGTTTGTGCACAGGAGAAAAGATGACTGTGGGTCCCAGCAAGTCAGGAAGAGGACCGGTTCGTTCCTGATGAAGAGCTAGTTCTGAATAGTGATTCAGCTGTCCACAGTTCTGACCTGTTCACGAGGCCTGCTGCTGGTGCTAACCTCGGGTGGATCCTCTGGTTACTCTCTGGCAACCTCCGCTCTAGACTCTTAGAACAAAGGAAAGTTCTGGCACTCGAACACACTGGCCGTTCCGTGGTTGTCTGGGCTGAGTCTCAGGATGGTCAGGAGGCGAGAAATGGGGCCTCATTTGGGAAGGCTTACCAACGCTTAATTCTGTCTTATTAACAAGCATTGCCGCTACACTCCTCTTGCCAGAAAGCTCTAAATTGCATTTTGAGTGCGGGTTTTGACGTTTTCTAAATTGCAACCCATAAATAAAGCTGATACAGTTTAGACTTACTGTATTTTAAACTGTATTACAGCAGCACATTGGACAATGCAACGTAAATTGCAAAAATGCACTTGGAATCTGTCCAAGCCCTACTTAGTTAGGCATCTTCTTTTACTGCAATGGACATAAAAACTCTCTTGCTTTTAACAGAGCGTTTCATAATTTCTAACTACGAAAATTATTTAAACTGCGACACTTATCATTCATCTTTAAATAAACTTTATTTTATATAGCGTTTTAAGCGAATAGGTAATTAGATTGCTCATAAACCTAATCGCCTTTTCTACATAAGCACAGCGTGATTGCTCTCTGAAAATGCTTTTTCTTTATATTTAGGCTCAGATTTCAACTATAGATCGTATTATTATAAACTTTCTTGGAAAAATGTCTTTTATGTAAACCATGTTTGCTATTAATTCATTTAGGGCTAGAATACGTTCATTGTCTTCCAATCGAGTCGAGTTGACTTTGGAAGCTTGCCACGCCCGGACTGTTACACCAACGCATTAGCATGTTAAAGCGATTTCATTGAGGAGCCTAGCTTTCTTAACTAGTAAGTACTGTACTTCCTACTTTGAAAATACCTGTGAAACCGGTTTAATTCGTCACAGCCAGCACTCCCGCAGAGAGGGGGGTTGTACTCGTTAATGTCCGATGACATACAAGTGGAAAGATTACAGATTTTAATCGTCTTTTTTCTGAACCAGGGAAAATCTGATCATGTTTCTCTATAACAATAATAAAAAACTTTATTTTACATTATTTTACATATCCCGCTTACACATCGTACGACTTTAATAAATCTATTCTTTATTAATACTAAATAAATAATACAAAAAATACTACAGCAAAGAGGTCACTTGATTTTTGGAATAATTCCAAATAGCACAATGATCCACTGGCATCCCTGAAGTCTGTTTAGTCCATAATCTTCCAAATACAATCACTAAGCAATTATAAGAATTATACCATCCTATTTCTTTGTGATGTCCTGTAAAAACTAAACCTATTTTTATAAGGCTTTTACTCAAAAGATTTCCAAACACACAACGCATTTGTGAAGTACTATAGTATTTCTAAAGGTTACTGGTACAACATCAATCATTAAAGCTTAACAATAAAGTTTAGATTGCTGACTATGGACTAACTACATTAACTAACTGCAATGCAACAGTATACATTTTACAAGTAAGAATATCTGGTTGAATTCTTGCATTTGTAGCCAATTTAATGTGAGAGATTTTAAGTTTTAACAGAAGAAAACTACGAATATGAAAACAGCCATAACAACAAAAATTACTGTGCAAATATCAAAAGGCTACTTCAGTAATGAAATAATAATCACAGTAGAAACCAGACACTGTTTACACCATATTGTTAAGAAAGACTCAAGACAGAAATGTTCATGTACAGCTGGAAAAAACAACTTCTAAAACAACAGTGAAGGCTGCAACATTACGCCCATGCTTTTCCACACTTGTAAGGATAACCTTAAAACTTAGGCTGTTGAGTCCAATCAATTAAAGCTGGAGTTCTGCAGGTTGTACAGGCTTAAAAGGTAGATCGGTAGTTTATCTGCAATATAGTCCAGTACTTTAGGTGTTTCTTGGTTTAATTTTCCTGCTTATTAATGCTTACTTTCCTACATTTCCAATGCAGTTCACTATCATTATACACAAAAGCCAAACCATAAACTTTGAAGCTAGCAGACTTCAAGAAAACACCTGTTGCTGTTAAATGGTGAGGTTTTATTATAATCTAAGGTATGAAAACAAACTAGCTACATTTTTAACACACTTTATAATACACCACTTTTTTGTTGTATCCCAAGTGATTTGAAGCATTTCTGTTTTAATTGAACTTCTAGAGTTAGTTCTCCAATGTTTAGGAGGATATCGCCATAATAAGGGCATGCTTGTCATATGCTAAAAGAATAGCTTATAACAGGAAATGCAAAGTCTGTTTTTTTTAAAAAGCTCCTTTAAAGCCTGTGCCCCAGAAGGTCCATTTATGTTGAGCTGTGAAAGTGCTTTACAGTAAAAACCTTGTGTAAATGGTTAAAAGCAATGATCCAGGGACCAAAGGTGATTCAGGAGCCTAGAACCAACATTTGTGTGCTCGGTGCAGTCAAATGTTGAAATTTGTTCCCCGTTTTTGAAAAAGTCCCACTGTATGCTGTTCCTTTTATTTACAATAAGAATCTAGGAACCTCTAGGAGACATCAACTGCAAAGTGACATGACTGAGAGCCTCTTGAGTCCTGCAGATACAGGGTACCTCATAATTTTAATGAAATCAAATGTGTATTGTACGTGTAAAACTGAAGCTGACCTAACAACCATCCCCTTTTCTGCAGAGCGTGTTTAATTGTACTGTTTCAGCACATCAGTTTTTTTTCCCCCCACCAACTTTCCAGAGGAGCTATAAATATTTTAAATAAATACACACAGTATTGCTCATAAGGTCTGCTATTTGAGGTCCAGTTATTTAGATGCATACATCTTATTTTATCTCAGCTTTTCAGCTGAGTTACACAGATCATACATAAACAATGCAGTAAAAAAATGTCTCATCGAGTATTTAATCATTAGGTATAACAATTTCCCTTTAGGACTCTGAAAACACCACCTTCTACCTTGTGAATACCAGTACCTCCTAATTGTCTAAAGGCTTTATTTCTTAAGAGCATGAAATTAAAAACTGCTCAACTTTACAGCTGCATGTTTGCTTGCAGCATTCCAATACCTCTAAAATAGTGAAAACAAATAACCTGCTGCAAAGCTGCTTATTATGGAGAAAAAAAATCTCAGTTACATTCCCAGATCATAATCATTAGCTTTCCCAGCTGCAAATAACTACAGGTGCAAAGAGACAATGTTCAGACACTCAAAACAACCTGCTGAAACATGAAACCAAGGAATTGTCTTCAGAGATGTTTATTGTCTGGCATACCTCAGGATAACACAAAACCTTCCATACAGCCAGAACTATACGGTGTACTGAGAAGAAAATTTAGAAAATTTCTTTTTGCTAATATACAAAAAGAAATCATTTTCAGACCACCATGACAGCAGAACATGAACCCTGTACTGTGCACTTAATACTTGAAGATAACGATTTGTGTGACAAACAAACTAACAAAGTCCCTATTTGTCCTAACAAGGTCCCAAACCTGAATTTAAGAATAAAATATCCTTTGAGGGATGATATTTCCCAAAGGCAGATGACCCCACCTGTTGCTTTAAACGAAAAAGGTTTTGTAGAGTAACAACTTCTTTCAACATCAGGTTTGCCCTCGCTAACAGCAGGCTTCCCAGCTATCGTTTGTTTGGTAAATATGGATTTACAAACTGCATTATTAACCAAACCATAAAAAAAATCTCGACACCGACACGTTAATCGTTTAAACCTTTATGCAAAAACAACAAAGGAATCATATCTCGCCACTTGGCAGGGTGTTATGATGAAATCATGTCTTTGTTGTTGGGGCGACTTCTTGGTAGTAATATGATGATTAATATTACTAAGTAATATTCTTTAGTATAAAAGTTTTTTATTATTGTTATAGAGAAACATGATCAGATTTTCCCTGGTTCAGAAAAAAGACGATTAAAATCTGTAATCTTTCCACTTGTATGTCATCGGAAAATACAAGAAGTTTCTGCTTTGTGCTAAGACATTAACGAGTACAACTCCCCTCTCTGCGGGAGTGCCGGCTGTGATGAATTAAACCGGTTTCACAGGTATTTTCAAAGTAGGAAGTACAGTACTTACTAGTTAAGAAAGCTAGGCTCCTCAATGAAATCGCTTTAACATGCTAATGCGTTGGTGTAACAGTCCGGGCATGGCAAGCTTCCAATTTCAACTCGACTCGATTGGAAGACAATGAACGTATTCCAGCCCTAAATGAATTAATAGCAAACATGGTTTACATAAAAGACATTTTTCCAAGAAAGTTTATAATAATACGATCTATAGTTGAAATCTGAGCCTAAATATAAAGAAAAAGCATTTTCAGAGAGCAATCACGCTGTGTTTATGTAGAAAAGCAATTAGGTTTATGAGCAATCTAATTACCTATTCGCTTAAAACGCTATATAAAATAAAGTTTATTTAAAGATGAATGATAAGTGTCGCAGTTTAAATAATTTTCGTAGTTAGCAATTATTAAACGCTCTGTTAAAAGCAAGAGAGTTTTTATGTCCGTTGCAGTAAAAGAAGATGCCTGACAAAGTAGGGCTTGGAGAGATTCCAAGTGCATTTTTGCAATTTACGTTGCATTGTCCAATGTGCTGCTGTAATACAGTTTAAAATACAGTAAGTCTAAACTGTATCAGCTTTATTTATGGGTTGCAATTTAGAAAAAGTCAAAAACCGCACTCAAAATGCAATTTAGAGCTTTCTGGCAAGAGGAGACACCCAAATTAATAATGTAACATGCCACTGTTTGTGCATGAACAAAGTTATACTGCTATTTTCCTTAGATACACGATTAAAAAAAATAAATTTTTTGAATCCCCGGCCGAACACATTCCATAAGAATCAGCGCTTTTATATATCGCCTTTAAACACATATATTTAAACACGCGTTTACGATTTAAATCAAAACACGATTCAAATCAATATAAATGTTTATTTTGTAACACATAGGTGACTATTCATTGTTATTAAAAAGACTTAAATTCGAACATGTTGTGATATTTAGAAATATAAATTTGTTTGGTGCGAGTGAGGTTTTATTTAATCTCTGACCAAGGGAAATGTTTCATTTTTTCAAAGAAATGTTTGTTAAAAAAAGTCATAGTTCCAGTGGGATTCGATCACAGACCATGTGACATGGGAGTCAGAAACCTAGCCCACGGCACCACCAGCAAGGTCACATGCAGAGTGCTGAAAAAGCACTACAGAAACATTATCGACAGACAATGTACACCATGTACTATTCTTGTGTTGCGGTACATGAATATAATTATATCGTTATTAATTTCTTTAGATACGCGATTCCATATTATATTCCCTTTTAATCAAATTCAAAAAGTATGCTTGCTGACTCCGGTATCTCTTTAGTTAAAGACTTCGATGCTTAAAATGTTTAGGGAGAAATGGAATACTGGTGTGTATTTTTTCTTTAAAGTACCAAGACCAGCCATATACTGTATGTTTATGTTCCAAAATTAATATCGTTTATGGCCTTCACACGCGTTACAGTATGCTCCTATTCTTTTTATGCTCAGCTACTAAGATTTCCCTTCAGTGGTAAAATTCCATATGAATATTCAATACAACGGGCACAGTAAAGACGTTTACTGTAAATCTTTTTACGACAGACCAACTGACCAAGAGTGCCCCTGTCGGTCAACCAATCACGTACCGCGGTACCGCGCGTCATTTTGCGTCAAAATGCGCGACGCCGTAGCCAATTACCTCCGGTACGTGTCTGTACTGTGCACTTTGAATGGCTGCATCTGTATATAAGTCTCACACTCGGGAATTCCCGTATTGAATCTTTCTTGTACATTGTGAATTCTCCTCAGTACTGTTTCTTGCATTTGACATCGCTAGGATTTCATTATCCTCTTGTTCATCCATATTTGGAGTCATTCTCACCTCTTTAGCTTCAACACTTTCTGCAGCATTATCCCAACTATAGAACTCCAGCCTGAGTCGTAAAGTAGTGTCCATAATCTAATATGCCCAAATGAGGTCGGGGGCAACTGTTGTGCCAGGACCCCCAGAGGTTTATTTTCTTCCAATGGGAGTTTCCCATTTGCTATACTGTGTACTGCTCAATACTTCCACAATGCCTTCTGTTTCATTTCAGAGCCTGCAGAAGATCACAACTCCCACCAGTTGGTTTCCCATGTTCACCAAGCTAGATGGTCCTGCTGTGTCTGCTAGTCGCTAGTGCTGTCACCTGTTTGCCATCTCATCTCATGTCTAAATACTGGAAGGTAGAAAAACTGGTGCTTTTAGGTATTTCATTCAACCACAGTGTAAGAGAAAAGAATGTGGGGTGCAAGCTGCAGACCTCAGGTAGAGTTGAAGGGAGCAATACGATGATGTTGGCAATATGATGATGTTCTGGAGTACTGATCACATGAAACACTGAGAGAAGAGGACAAAAAAGGGATGCAAAGTAATAACATTTTACAATTTTGAGATGTAAGTGCAACACATCCTTCTTCTAACCTTCCTATCTCTGTTGGTGTCCATTTGGTCCCAGCTTTCAGCTTTCTGGCCCCTGTTCACTGAAATTTTCCTCAAATCCATTGTTCCCAATACCACTTGTGGTGCCACCGGGGGAAAAGCATGTGTAAAAAGGATGTTACTCACACCACACTGATCTTCTCCGTTACTTTGTCTGTTTGTTTTCCAATTCCAATCCATAATCCGTTTCCTGCATTCTTAAACAATCCAAATTCCAAAGTCGGTATGTCCACACAAATCCATGCCGTATCTCACCTGCAAACTGTAGTCCGTAATCCGTAAACTGTAGTCCGCTATTCCTTAATCCTTTTAACCATAATCCTAATCCTCCTCTTCCTCCAAAATGCATTCACCTTGTGGGCTTCCATGCTGGTTCACTGTTTCAGGGGCATATACAGTGCCTTGCGAAAGTATTCGGCCCCCTTGAACTTTTCAACCTTTTGCCACATTTCAGGCTTCAAACATAAAGATATAAATTTTTTATTTTATGTGAAGAATCACCAACAAGTGGGACACAATTGTGAAGTGGAACGAAATCTATTGGATTTTTGAAACTTTTTTAACTAATAAAAAAATGAAAAGTGGGGCGTGCAAAATTATTCGGCCCCTTTACTTTCAGTGCAGCAAACTCACTCCAGAAGTTCAGCGAGGATCTCTGAATGATCCAATGTTGTCCTAAATGACTGATGGTGATAAATAGAATCCACCTGTGTGTAATCAAGTCTCTGTATAAATGCACCTGCTCTGTGATAGTCTCAAGGTTCCGTTGAAAGCGCAGAGAGCATCATGAAGACCAAGGAACACACCAGGCAGGTCCGTAATACTGTTGTGGAGAAGTTTAAAGCCGGATTTGGATACAAAAAGATTTCCCAAGCTTCAAACATCCCAAGGAGCACTGTGCAAGCGATCATCTTGAAATGGAAGGAGTATCAGACCACTGCAAATCTACCAAGACCTGGCCGTCCCTCTAAACTTTCAGCTCAGACAAGGAGAAGACTGATCAGAGATGCAGCCAAGAGGCCCATGATCACTCTGGATGAACTGCAGAGAACTACAGCTGAGGTGGGAGAGTCTGTCCATAGGACAACAATCAGTCTTACACTGCACAAATCTGGCCTTTATGGAAGAGTGGCAAGAAGAAAGCCATTTCTCAAAGATATCCATAAAAAGTCTCGTCTAAAGTTTGCCACAAGCCACCTGGGAGACACCCCAAACATGTGGAAGAAGTGCTCTGGTCAGATGAAACCAAAATCGAACTTTTTGGCCACAATGCAAAACGATATGTTTGGCGTAAAAGCAACACAGCTCATCACCCTCAACACACCATCCCCACTGTCAAACATGGTGGTGGCAGCATCATGGTTTGGGCCTGCTTTTCTTCAGCAGGGACAGGGAAGATGGTTAAAATTGAGGGGAAGATGGATGCAGCCAAATACAGGACCATTCTGGATGAAAACCTGTTGGAGTCTGCAAAAGACCTGAAACTGGGACGGAGATTTATCTTCCAACAAGACAATGATCCCAAACATACAGCAAAATCTACAAAGGAATGGTTCACAAATAAACGTATCCAGGTGTTTGAATGGCCAAGTCAAAGTCCAGACCTGAATCCAATCGAGAATCTGTGGAAAGAGCTGAAAACTGCTGTTCACAAACGCTCTCCATCCAACCTCACTGAGCTCGAGCTGTTTTGCAAGGAAGAATGGGCAAGAATTTCAGTCTCTCGATGTGCAAAACCGATAGAGACATACCCCAAGCGACTTGCAGCTGTAATCGCAGCAAAAGGTGGCTCTACAAAGTATTAACGCAAGGGGGCCGAATAATTTTGCACGCCCCACTTTTCATTTTTTTATTAGTTAAAAAAGTTTCAAAAATCCAATAGATTTCGTTCCACTTCACAATTGTGTCCCACTTGTTGGTGATTCTTCACATAAAATAAAAAATTTATATCTTTATGTTTGAAGCCTGAAATGTGGCAAAAGGTTGAAAAGTTCAAGGGGGCCGAATACTTTCGCAAGGCACTGTATATTTTATTTCCTGCCGAGACTAACCTGTATCTCATTGTTTTTCAGAATAAACCCTTTCCATCTGCCGGTCAGCTGGTTTCTCTTGGCGGCCATCTTGCTCAGGTCTAAGTCGAGTATATTGAGAAGATTGTTCCTGGAATATCTGTCCTGGATGACCCTTCCCCTGGTCATCTTACACATTGTGCAACCTGCTGGATTCAAGCTATACAGATTTGACTGCACACCTGGTTTTACCAGCATTACTCACATGAATTGAATTGATATCAACTTGTGTTGAGGTAACAATTGAATTCTCGAGACGCAGTGTAGAACATTGGATTTTACTTATCCAGATATGGATTCATATTTCCCGGCACGGACACCAAAGACTAACTAGGCACTGCGTCCAATCGCTGTGGCGTTCAATAGGCATCGTCCTGGCGTCCTCTGGCTCCCAGCCAACCAGTCAGGGTGCAGGTCAGAGTCAGATGAATTAGGAGGAGAGATTTCTGCTGTGGCGAAAGGCCAGACAGTCTCTCACAGGGACCTACTAGTAGTCCGGCTGACTAGTAGAAAGTCTTTATCAAAGAGGATGACTGCGGGTCTGAGCAAGAAACTTATTATGCTTCCGGTGTAGCGCTGCTGCTGAATAAAACTTATTCATTTGTTGTATTGAATCTTTTGTCTTATGTATTAATATTGTTGTAACAGACAAATAAGGTCTGGATCCTGAGATGAAGTTTAAACAGATAAGTTTTATTGCATGCAAGGAACAATAAGACCAAAGTATTGTTCAAAATACAGGTACAAAACTTCTGGTTTATATAGCACTTTTCAGCCACTTCTGATGTAGTGCGTTTCCATGGTAATGGGGAGAGGTCATGGTGTCAGGACATTTCCAGACCTTGACCACTCTTAATGGTCAATTGTAGGTTTCCTTCCTTGGGGGGGTTTTCTAGCTGTCATCTGGAATCCTTATTGGTTATCCCCCTTTCCTGCCATAACTCTAAGCCTGGAATGTCTTGTGTCACAAGAAGTCCAGTCCTTGTGCAAAAAGGAATCAGTTAACCACTTCTTCACATCTTATATCTTTCTTCAATATGAAATGTTGAATGCTTAAGTGTTGTATTCTGTTTGATTGTGTGCAGTTCACTCTGATGCCTGCCATCTCCCTCAATCAGGCTGCTAAATCTCAGATGTCAGTTCACTTTATTAAAATATATTCTGCTGATATGTTTGCCTTTGCTGCTTGTTTTGCAAGCTGTCTGTTACTACTGAAATGGCTTTAGTAAACTTAATTTTCACTTCACACATGTCTACAGACCAGCTGCTTGCTGTAAATGTCCAATTTCCTTTTGTTCTGTTTATGTTTGAAAATACTTTTTTTTTGGCATATGTCTGTCCTGACATTTATGTCATCCTTACATTGCTTCTGGGGTTTGTGTAGGTTGTTTTTTAGAGATACTTATTTTATTTTATATTGCATGCTTGTATGACAAAAATATCAGGTAACACTAGATCATTTATAATACATTTTAAACTAATTTCTGAAATTCCAGCTTAATTTTTGCTTGTCTTTCTGCTGAAAGGCAAGTAAATGCTTTATGTCGATGAAATTTAATTTATTTTTGTACAGGTTAAATGCCATTGTCATCCTACAGTAACCAATGTATTTGACAGCAGGCTTGATAAAATGTCATTAATAAAAAGAATAAAAAAGTGGTATGTTTTTTATTCTTTATTGAACTATGTGGGAAATTGTAACTTAATTTGTTGTAACAATCAGACATTATAACAGTAAGTTCAGAGAGTACTTGACAACTTTTAGAAAACAATCCTAAATGTTCTCAGTGTATTTCTTAATTCAAAACACAACAGACACAATGTTTACCTTCATATATTTTATTTATCTAAATACATATTACATTTACCTGTGCCTTGTAAATATCTTGAGAATGAATGCTGTAAATTTAATCCTCAAATGTTTTATTGTCATATGGTAGTTTCACAAAGCATTTAAATTTTTACTTTGCTTGCCATTGGGTATTAAAGGAGTCTGATCACAGAAGGAAGATACAGGAGGTCCCCATTTTATACAGTATGTCTTATTGATATACGTTTCTCTGCACTAATGCAATCAAGATATTGGGTATGTTATGTAAAAAATGTACTTGCACCTACATTGTTTTGGGGAGGTAATGTAAACACTTTGCATACTTAGTATGTAGTATTCGTATTCGTTTTGTTTCTTGTCTTTTGCAGCTGATGGTGTCAGCGATTATCATATTTTATTATTGCATCCATGTTTTGAAAAGTTTCAAACATAAGCGAATGCACAGGTGCTGAATGTAAGAAGAGGTGCAGTAGAATTAGTAATCAAGTACTACTTGTCCACTTCTCAAAATTAAGATCATATTAACCAGCTTTAATTTTTAAAAATATCACTTAAATGCTTAAAATGATGTTATGTTAAAAAGATTGATAAGCTAAAATACAATCGAGTAATAGGATACAGTATAAATGTTTTAAAAATGTTACCTGTATTGTGGCATTGCGCAGGAACGTGTTCAGTGTGGAAGCAGAGGCCTAGATTAAGGGTGACACGTTGCATTAGCAAACACAGCTGTTGTAGCTAATTCAGGACAAGCCACAGAACCGTAAACATGTACTTCTTGCCTTCAGAGACTAGCTTGAGGTCAGCCACCAGCTCGGCTTGCAGGTTAGGCTTGCCCTTAATTAGCCAGAACAGCTGTGGTTGCTAAATTATTGCATCGCCAGGGCTTAATCCGGGGATCCCCCTCCACACTGAAAACACTCCTGCGTAATGCCACAGTATATATTCTGTAATGTACTGTCTATTGTGCTGTGTTGGAGTAGCTACAACTTGTACAAATGAAACACATTTAGTCTGACTGTCCCTAACTCAACTCTACTTCACTGTTCCTAATTCCCTATATACAGTTCACAGTACATTGCTCTTATGGGGAAATAAATAATGACCTTTCTGCTTCCTAATCCTGATGTATATCAATGTTTTTACCCAAGTACATAGTCAGAAAAGAGGAGGCTCAGTCTTACATCAAATTATGTTGTACAAACTTATTCATTCTGCCTAAAGAATGAATGAAGCAATAATGTGAGTCCCAGAGATGGTTGAACTAAGCATTCCTGGGTGTCATTAGCTATAGAAGGTCAGAGGTCCAGGATTTTTCTGTACTTAGCTCCATTTTTCCTTCTAGTTTTATTTTTCCAGTCCCTGCCATAGAGAAGCATCCC
Source organism: Lepisosteus platostomus (assembly GCF_059453375.1). Classification (NCBI taxonomy): domain Eukaryota; kingdom Metazoa; phylum Chordata; class Actinopteri; order Semionotiformes; family Lepisosteidae; genus Lepisosteus; species Lepisosteus platostomus. The sequence continues at coordinate 22,693,023 of NC_142621.1, read as the reverse complement.
CAAAGCATGATGCTGTCACCACCATGCTTCACTATAGGGATGGTGTTCTTAGTGTGATGTGCTGTCTTAGGTTTGCGCCAAAGTTCAATTTTGGTCTCATCAGACCATAGAATCTTCCTCCAAATTGTTGAGTCTCTCACATGCCTTTGGGCAAACTCCAGCCAAGATATGATATACAGATGCAGCCATTCAAAGTGCGCGGTACAGACACGTACCGGAGGTAATTGGCTACGGCGTTGCGCGTTATGACGCACGATGACGCGCGGTACGTGATTGGTTGACCGACAGGGGCACTCGTGGTCCGTTGGTCTGTCGTAGAAAGATATACAGTAAACGTCTTTACTGTGCCCGTTGTAGTGTTGAAAATTCATATGGAATTTTACCACTGAAGGGAAATCTTAGTAGCTGAGCATAAAAAGAATAGGAGCATACTGTAACGCGTGTGAAGGCCATAAACGATATTAATTTTGGAACATAAACATACAGTATATGGCTGGTCTTGGTACTTTAAAGAAAAAATACACACCAGTATTCCATTTCTCCCTAAACATTTTAAGCATCGAAGTCTTTAACTAAAGAGATACCGGAGTCAACAAGCATACTTTCTGAATTTGATTAAAAGGGAATATAATATGGAATCGCGTATCTAAAGAAATAAATAACGATATAATTATATTCATGTACCGCAACACAAGAATAGTACACGCTGTACATTGTCTGTTGATAATGTTTCTGTAGTGCTTTTTCAGCACTCTGCATGTGACCTTGCCGGTGGTGCTGTGGGTTAGGTTCCTGACTCCCATGTCACACGGTCTGTGATCGAATCCCACTGGAACCATGACTTTTTTTTTAACAAACATTTCTTTGAAAAAATGAAACGTTTCCCTTGGTCAGAGATTAAATAAAACCTCACTCGCACCAAACAAATTTATATTTCTAAATATCACAACATGATCGAACTTAAGTCATTTTAATAACAATGAATAGTCACCTATGCGTTACAAAATAAACATTTATATTGATTTGAATCGCGTTTTGATTTAAATCGTAAACGCGTGTTTAAATATATGTGTTTTTTGATTCACAATCAGACAAATGCAACATAAATTGATATCTTTGTCTTCTAAGTATCTTAATAAACTTTCAGCATAGCTTTCTCCACGTTTAGATTTATTTTTCTTGGGATCTTGGGATTGTTTTCCTAATTTGCCGATTATGCCTGCTGCGATCCACTCCTACCCTCACACCTATAGAAGACTATTTTAAATTTCTTTGCGCGGTCCATTGTGCAATTAACCCTTTTATGTGCTGTCCTTAAGGTGATATCACATAAACGTGATATGTAAAATAATGTTTTTTTATTATTGTTGTAGAGAAACATGTGATTGTGATATAGATATCACCTTAAGGACAGCACATACAAGGGTTAATTGCACAATGGACCGCGCAAAGACATTTAAACTAGTCTTCTTTAGGTGTGAGGGCAGGAGTGGATCGCAGAAGGCATAATCGGCAAATTAGGAAAACAAAGAACAGGACAGGCGAGACGTTTATCCAGAGAGCGAGTGATCAGAAAAAGGAACAGCTGTTACACCCAGGTTTTACGCTCTCTCTCTGCTGAATGAATAAAAGCATTTTATTAAAAACGCGTTTGCGTTTGTCTGGGTATTTACTTTGTAATCTGTAGTTTACATCTACTGTATTGTTTTGAGATGCCACTTTTAAAGGTGATATGTAAAATAAAGTTTTTTATTATTGTTATAGAGAAACATGATCAGATTTTCCCTGGTTCAGAAAAAAGACGATTAAAATCTGTAATCTTTCCACTTGTATGTCATCGGAAAATACAAGAAGTTTCTGCTTTGTGTAAGGATGGTATCAAAAAGTAATCTAAGTGGTGAGAAAGCTGTGCTCCCCAAAGCGCTTTAGAGGATAAAAACAATAACAGCAATAGTGGCTGGGCAAACAATTTTTTTAAAGAAATACAAAATGAGATATAATGTGTTCCGGCTAAGACATTAACGAGTACAACCCCCCTCTCTGCGGGAGTGCTGGCTGTGACGAATTAAACCAGTTTCACAGGTATTTTCAAAGTAGAAGGGGGCAAGTTTTCCAGCTTAATTTTCGTGTTAAATAATTTTTTAAAATTAAAATTCATTCTATACAGCAATCGCATATTTTGGTACCGTTTCATAAAACTTTCATGCTTAAAATGTTTAGGGAGAAATGGAAGACTGATAATAGAATGGAATGGAATGAATGATAAGTGTCGCAGTTTAAATAATTTTCGTAGTTAGAAATTATGAAACGCTCTGTTAAAAGCAAGGGAGTTTTTATGTCCGTTGCAGTAAAAGAAAATGCCTGACAAAGTAGGGCTTGGACAGATTCCAAGTGCATTTTTGCAATTTACGTTGCATTGTCCGTTGTGCTGCTGTAATACAGTTTAAAATAAGTCTAAACTGTTTCAGCTTTATTTATGGGTTGCACTTTAGAAAAAGTCAAAAACCGCACACAAAATGAAATTTAGAGCTTTCTGGCAAGAGGAGACACCCAAATTAATAATGTAACATGCCACTGTTTGTGCATGAACAAAGTTATACTGCTATTTTCCTTAGATACGCGATTAAATTTGAATCGATTTGAATCCCCGGCAGAACACATTCCATAAGAATCAGCGCTTTTATATATCGCCTTTAAACACATATATTTAAACACGCATTTACGATTTAGATCAAAACGCGATTCAAATCAATATAAATGTTTATTTTGTAATGTAAAGGTGACTATTCATTGTTATTAAAATGACTTAAATTCGATCATGTTGTGATATTTAGAAATATAAATTTGTTTGGTGCGAGTGAGGTTTTATTTAATCTCTGACCAAGGGAAACGTTTCATTTCAAAGAAATGTTTGTTAAAAAAAAAGTCATGGTTCCAGTGGGATTCAATCACAGACCGTGTGACATGGGAGTCAGGAACCTAACCTACAGCGGTCAAATGCAGAGTGCTAAAAAAGCACTACAGAAACATTATCAACAGACAATGTACAGCGTGTACTATTCTTGTGTTGCGGTACATGAATATAATTACAGATGCAGCCATTCAAAGTGCGCGGTACAGACACCGCAGTACAGATACCGCAGGTAAGATGACACGCGATACCGCGGTGCGTGATTGGTTGACCGACAGGGGCACTCGTGGTCCGTTGGTCTGTCGTAGAAAGACTTACTGTAAACGCCTTTACTGTGCCCGTTGTAGATATTGAATTTTACCACTGAAGGGAAATCTTAGTAGCTGAGCATAAAAAGAATAGGAGCATACTGTAACGCGTGTGAAGGCCATAAACGATATTAATTTTGGAACGTAAACATACAGTATATGGCTGGTCTTGGTACTTTAAAGAAAAAAATACACACCAGTATTCCATTTCTCCCTAAACATTGTAAGCTTCGAAGTCTTTAACTAACGTGATACCGGAGTCAACAAGCATACTTTTAGAATTTGATTAAAAGGGAATATAATATGGAATCGCGTATCTAAAGAATTTAATAACGGTATGATTATATCTGTGTACTGCGGCAGGACTGTGTAAGGCTGTTTTGCCTACCTGATCATGCGAGCTGTCTTGTAGCCTACTGGTCTAGGTGCGTGACTACTAGCTGGCAGGTTGTGTGTTCGAATCCAGCTGGTGTTGGACTTTTCATTTTTATTTATTTATTTTTTAATCGCGTAACATAAACATATTAGCGTATGCAAACTGTACTGTATACAGTATGTATATGTATATGTATATTTGATGTCTTAACTATGCCCGTTTAATTGAATTAAAAAAAATTATTTAACACGAACATTAAGCTGTTTACATCTTCCGCCTGAGAACAGTCACCCGTTGCTACCCAACGCAGAATGGTGATTGGCTGACACCATCTGACACCCCTCTGATTGGAGAAAAAAGACGTGCTGGCGTGCTATACACACTACCAGGAAGAGGAATTCTTTCTATTCAAAACGTGTATTTTAAAAGTTTAAGAAGTAAAAACCTTACAGCGTACACAGATTTCTAAACTGATCAGGATCGTTATCTTTGTCTTATGCATAATAATGTTCACCGCTCTGTCCAGCAAATTAATAATAAACTGTATTTTATATAGCGTTTTAAACGAATAAGTAATTAGATTGCTCATAAACCTAATCACTTGCTTTTTCTTTTTATTTAGGCTCAGATTTCAACTATAGATCGTATTATTAATAACCATAATAACAACCAACCAACAAAAACAACCATATAAACATAATGGTGGTGCTGGACCTTCCAGTTTTATTTATTTATTTTTTAATCGCGTAACATAAACATATTACCGTATGCAAACTGTACTGTATACAATATGTATATGTATATTTAATGTCTTAACTGTGCCCGTTTAAGTATTGAATATTCATATCTAATTTTACCACTGAAGGGAAATCTTAACATAAACATACAGTATATGGCTGGTCTCGGTACTTTAAAGAAAAAAATACACACCGGTATTCCATTTCTCCCTAAACATTGTAAGCTTCGAAGTCTTTAACTAACGTGATACTGGAGTCAACAAGCATACTTTTAGAATTTGATTAAAAGGGAATATAATATGGAATCGCGTATCTAAAGAATTTAATAACGATATAATTATATTCATGTTGCAAAAGAACTGCAACGGACATAAAAACTCCCTTGCATGGTTTCATTACGACCAGAATCGGTCTTGAGATATTTTTAACTTGATTTACAGTATTTGAGAGGTATGTCTTAACACCGATACTACAGTGCTTAAGTACTGCTCACGTATATGTTTCTAGGTTTATATTATGCATTTCATACGGTCAAATTACTTTTGAGCAATAAGAAGCGAGAAAGGGTATGCGTTTTACTTTCGTTTTGTGCTGGGACCCGTGGATTGATTAGAGATATCAAGTACATACAAGTCATTTTTTAAATGTTGTAGTTCGTCTTGAAAAAATGTTACGAGTACATCATCTATCAACAATTACACAGGTTCTGTTTCCATATTGCGGATTTTGGTTACGTAATATTATTTTCTAGATTTCACGTTGTGAATATGATGGGATGTCTGATGGGATGTTCCTAAAAATCCATCCTCTGTAAAACGTCTTCTCTAGTTGTCCTGCATATGTATTCGCTAATGAAGCTGTGTGTTCTGAGCCTAGCCAGCTTAGAGGGCTAAAGACAGCTTGTGTTTAAATTGAGTGTAAGGCAATTTATGCTTCTAAAGTCATGGTCAGCATTTATCTTTGTACTGTGTTGTAAACTTGTTCTGTGCCAAGTCACATTATTTTATAGCGTTTTTAAAGCGTTATCAAATACGGTGTTACCGTAGTTTACTGAGTCCCATGTCACATGGTCTGTGATTGAAACCTGTAAAACCGGTTTGATTCGTCACAGCCAGCACTCTTCAGGTGTGAGGGTCTTCTGCTCAGAATGAAACGCTAAAATGTTTGTGTATATTCTAATGGTAGTGGGGGCGGGGTGTGTGGGAACAGGTTTGGTTGAAACATTTTCTCTGAAAGCATTTTCTTCTTGTAACCGATCTTGTTACAGCATGTTACAGTTTACTATTATTAACCATATTAATTTTAAGTGCTTAATGTAAAATCTTGTAAAAATATATTTTCATTGTTCAAATATACATTAAGTCTGACTATCATATAAGTCATATATATCATATATTTTTGTTTTTTTTTAACCCAATCTCCGGGAAACCATTAGTACGATGGTGAATCGGAGATTCTCAACCCTTGCTGCGTACGACTGGAAAAGAATTCGTGATCGGATCAACGAAATGCTTCGTAGGAGGAGGCGGTCTTTTCCTCTTGTCTAACAGTCTGTCCACAAACAAAACATTCCTGTTAGACAAGAGGAATTGAAAAAAAAACAATGTTGTCAATGAAAACCAGTGTGTGTGTGTCTCCCTGCTGGATGTCCCTCTCACAAACTGCTGAATTAATAAAATAATTTTATTGAAAACGAGTTTGTGATTGGCACAGAACAAGTTTACAACACAGTACAAAGATAAATGCTGACCATGACTTTAGAAGCATAAATTGCCTTACACTCAATTTAAACACAAGCTGTCTTTAGCCCTCTAAGCTGGCTAGGCTCAGAACACACAGCTTCATTAGCGAATACATATGCAGGACAACTAGAGAAGACGTTTTACAGAGGATGGATTTTTAGGAACATCCCATCAGACATCCCATCATATTCACAACGTGAAATCTAGAAAATAATATTACGTAACCAAAATCCGCAATATGGAAACAGAACCTGTGTAATTGTTGATAGATGATGTACTCGTAACATTTTTTCAAGACGAACTACAACATTTAAAAAATGACTTGTATGTACTTGATATCTCTAATCAATCCACGGGTCCCAGCACAAAACGAAAGTAAAACGCATACCGTTTCTCGCTTCTTATTCCTCAAAAGTAATTTGACCGTATGAAATGCACAATATAAACCTAGAAACATATACGTGAGCAGTACTTAAGCACTGTAGTATCGGTGTTAAGACATACCTCTCAAATACTGTAAATCAAGTTAAAAATATCTCAAGACCGATTCTGGTCGTAATGAAACCATGCAAGGGAGTTTTTATGTCCGTTGCAGTTCTTTTGCAACATGAATATAATTATATCGTTATTAAATTCTTTAGATACGCGATTCCATATTATATTCCCTTTTAATCAAATTCTAAAAGTATGCTTGTTGACTCCGGTATCGCGTTAGTTAAAGACTTCGATGCTTAAAATGTTTAGGGAGAAATGGAATACTGGTGTGTATGTTTTCTTTAAAGTACCGAGACCAGCCATATACTGTATGTTTAAGTTCCAAAATTAATATCGTTTATGGGCTTCACACGCGTTGCAGTATGCTCAGGCACTAAGTAAAAGGAGATGCTTCGTATTGCTTGACTAATTTTAAAAACTAAGTTATAAATATAAAAATTGCAGGCGCTGCTCTGGTGCGTCGGCTCCTACACAGTGCCTGTCTGCCGTAAGCGTTACAATATACATACAGTACCCAACACTGCTTGTACCCATCTGTCATGCAAATAAAACACCTTGAACTGAATTGAATTGAGGGGAGAAGGGGGGGATACTAAAGCCAATACTGGCTCAATGGGCTTTGACGTGCTAATGCGTTGGTTTAACGGTCCGGGTGTGGCAGGCTTCCAATGTCAACTCGACTCGATTAGAAGACAATGAACGTATTTTAGCCCTAAATGGATTAATAGCAAACATGGTTTACATAAAATACATTTTTCCAAGAAAGTTTATAATAATACGATCTATAGTTGAAATCTGAGCCTACTTTAAAAATAAAGGAAAAGCATTTTCAGAGAGCAGTCACGCTGTGTTTATGTAGAAAGCGATTAGGTTTATGAGCAATCTAATTACCTATTTGCTTAAAACGCTATATAAAATAAAGTTTATTTAGAGATGAATGATCAGTGTCGCAGTTTAAATAATGTGAGTCAGGAAACTAACACAGCGCCACCGGATTTAATAACGCAATAAAAACGCTATAAAATAATGTGACACAGTACAGCACAGTACAACAATACTGACCATGACTTTAGAAGCATAAATTACCTTACACTCAATTTAAACACAAGCTGTCTTTCTGTATGAACCTCTAAGCTGGTTCATACAGAAAATGTAGAAATGCATTAGCCTGATCATGATTAAAAAACACATAATTAAACACGCGTTTGCGATTTAAATCAGAACACGATTTAAATCAATATAAATGTTTATATTGTAACGCATACTGTCCAGCCTCCATTTCTCTATAAAAATTTACTGTTGCACACACACACACAATAGAAGCAGGAACCGCTGTCAGAAGGGAAGATATATTCAAAATATCGCAAATATCGATCATGTTGCGATATTTTGAAATATAAAAGTCAATTGATTGTCCATAATATCGCTTACCTAGTTTTTCGAAGAAATGTTTGTTAAAATAAAAGTCCAACACCAGCTGGATTCGAACACACAACCTGCCAGCTGGTAGTCACGCACCTAGACCAGTAGGCTACAAGACAGCTCGCATGATCAGGTAGGCGAAACAGCCTTACACAGTCCTGCCGCAGTACACGGATATAATCATACCGTTATTAAATTCTTTAGATACGCGATTCCATATTATATTCCCTTTTAATCAAATTCTAAAAGTATGCTTGTTGACTCCGGTATCACGTTAGTTAAAGACTTCGAAGCTTACAATGTTTAGGGAGAAATGGAATACCGGTGTGTATTTTTCCTTGTGATATTTTAAGCTCTAGTTGAATGATAGGTGTCGCATTTTAAATCATTTTCGTAGCTAGAAATTATGAAACGCCCTGTTAAAAGCAAGGAAGTTTTTATGCCCCGTTGAAGTAAAACAAAATGCCTGACAAAGTATGGCTTGGACAGATTCCAAGTGCTTGTACAAATGTGCTAAAGAAATTATACTTTGAGTATACAGCTTGTCCAAAGTCATCCATTATCAATACTATTAGTAATATCTTCAGTAAAGGCTTTGATGCATAAATATTTCTGATAAAGGTAGGTTGTGTACTTCTGTCCAACTGAGCAATCTTGCTTTCATAATATATACCAACATTTTAATGACTGATGATTAACATGCTGTAATACACTGTTCAAAATTAAAGGCTCAAATGCTGTACATGAGAGGTTAAGCTCCCCCTGGCGGTTTTACAAGGCGACGCCGGATAGTTAGTCACGTGACACACGTGACACACGTGATACCGCGTGATACTGCGTGATACTGTGACACGCCCACCGGGGTATGCCGCGAAATACCTCACCCATTTTGAATGGCTGCATCTGTATATCGTTATTTATTTCTTTAGATTCGCGATTCCATATTATATTCCCTTTTAATCAAATTCAGAAAGTATGCTTGTTGACTCCGGTATCTCTTTAGTTAAAGACTTCGATGCTTAAAATGTTTAGGGAGAAATGGAATACTGGTGTGTATTTTTTCTTTAAAGTACCAAGACCAGCCATATACTGTATGTTTATGTTCCAAAATTAATATCGTTTATGGCCTTCACACGCGTTACAGTATGCTCCTATTCTTTTTATGCTCAGCTACTAAGATTTCCCTTCAGTGGTAAAATTCCATATGAATATTCAATACTACAACGGGCACAGTTAAGACATTAAATATACATATACATACTGTATACAGTACAGTTTGCATACGGTAATATGTTTATGTTCCTAAATCAATCTCTTTTATGAGCATGTGAAAGGCACGGTGAATCGATTCTAAAAAATTACTGTACTTTGCATGATTGGAAACAAATGCGTGATTGCGAAATGCTGTGGTGTTACTTTTACAAAGACAGTCATTCATTATTAATACTATTAGTAATATCTTCATTAAAGACTTTGATGGCGACAGCTCAAACATGAGAGGTTGAGCTTTATTAGCTCCACCTTGCAGAAATTCTGGATACTATTATTTTGCTTCAGTATTATAGGAGAATTTACGGTAACTAGCGGTATTTACCGGTAACTTGCGGTAGGCTGCGTACAGCACACCGGAAAATAATGCGGTATCGCCCGCGTATTTTGAATGGCTGCATCTGTACGTTTTATTTCAACAAAGCCTTTCTTCTTTCCACCCTTCTGTACAAGCCAGATTAATGATGTGTGCGTGCTATTGTTGTCTCATGCTCAGTTTCTCCCATCTCTGTCATGGAGGACTGTAAATCCTTTAGAGCTGCCGTAGGTCTCTAAAGGCTTACCTTTCTACAGCTCTTCTTGCCCGGACACTCAGTTTTTGAGGACGGACAGTTCTGGGCAGATTCACAGTTGTTCCATATTTTCTCACCTTTTTAATAATGGACTTCACTGTGCTTCGAAGTATATTCAATGCCTTGGAAATTTTCTTATATCCTTGCCCTGACTGGTATTTTTCAAGAACCTTGTCTTGGATCTGCTTGGAATGTTCCTTAGTCTTCATTCTCAGAAATTCTCAGATACATCATGGTTCCATACTGTAATACAATAAAATGTGAAAAAGTCCAAGGGGGGTGTAGACTTTATAGTCAATGCATTTACATATACATTTAACATAGCTACAGTACAACACATTGCAGTAGCTCTAATGTGTTGTAAAGGTTTTAGGTTTAGAGGCTGTTTGTTGGGTTCAATTTATAGGCAATTATGGAGTGGAAAGAAGGAATCTTCCCATTTACCACTAGAAGTCCCCTTACACTACCAAGGCAGCCTAATTGTTCCTCTCTCCCTGAGTGTTGCGTGAAAATGTCATCAGCACCACCTAAGCTGCTAAAGAGCCCTATATTACAATCTTACGTGAGTTCTGTTTTGGTCATCCTAGACCCACGCCATCAGCTAAGTTGCTCTTTTCATATTTTTTTAACACTTGGAAAATATTTTTTTACTCAAGCCTTACAGCTTCCCCTTTTTCCTTATCTTAGAAGATAAACTTAATTTTCGGGCGTCTATACATGGGCTCTCTACCTCCTCTCTACCACTTAAACTAGTGAAAAGGGCAGTCCAAAAACCTACACTGTTACAAAGGATTTTCAAAATATTTTACCATTATCTCAGTAGTCTACCATATCATGTTGAACCTGAAGTATGTGGCAAAATCCCTATGACACATTTAAAAGAAAACAGATGAATTTGCCAAACAACCAAGTCAAATCAGATCAGAAAATTTAGTTGGAAGAACCACAACAGAGTGTTTGGACTATGTCAACCTTAGTATGATTGGTACAGTTAGTGAATGTTAAAAAATTCAGAATGAGGCTACAAAACTTCCAGTGACACAAACCAGCCCTATTACATTGAAAACAAGCAGGATTTTGAATATGTCTCCTTTAATCCAATAGAAATATTGCTCTTAATCATAAAATCATATGTAATGCACATCTTAACTTAGGTCTTAAAAGTGTTAATGATAAAAAGGATTACTTAAATCGTGAAGAAATATTTTTTTCTATTTTTCAATCAAGCTGAAATCACCCTTTCACTGTGTTTTGTTTTCATCAGTTGTTTTTTATAAGAAAAAATGGTAGGAATGGCAGTTAGTTTGAGCACAAGTTTTTGGTTCAGTATCTGAAATGAAAATATATTTTATATTACGAACTGTCAGGCTTCATAATCATGTAAACTCCAAAGCAGAAAACATTCAATACCCATGTCCTATCCCAAATTCCCAAGTATTTGAAAACAATTTCTATTGCAATAAAGTGCATGCTTTAGACCAAGCAAATTTTGCTAATGTATTAATTTATACATAATGTTACGAAACCAACATGTTTTTTTAGATACTTTAACTAGACTGCCGATTGAGCACAGTTGGATTGAGTTCAACATATTGACTTTGAGATGGTTTTACCGACTAACATTTCTGTGGTGAAATGTCTGCTGCATAGCCTGTACATATTCAGTCCTGCATCACATTAGATTATTTATTACAGTGACTAGTGAGTAGGAAGGGCCGGTTTTATATCACAATTCTCATGAACTCTCACACTTGCCCATGGCAAGACCAGCAGTTTGCGACAACATGGTGACCATACAATACTTTCAGTTGTGCTTAATTCAGAATTTGTAAAATTTTGTGACAGCATTAATTGATTTATTTTGTTAAAGAGATTAAATAACCGGTCTGAGAAATTGAAACTGCTTTACTTATGTTCTAACCATATTTTGGAATTTTCATGTAACTACTGAATGTTACTGAATGTTACTGAATTTTAATGTGGAGAAAAACATTATTATGGATATTGTAATCTTAACATTTAATTTTCTGCATTGGCACATGTGGAGGACTCAGTCTTTTGGGAGATAAAATTTTCCTCTTTCATATGGTCAAGCTGTTGTCCCTTATGCCAAGTGAGTTAAAACAAGCTGTATCAGTAGCACTCTTTCTTTATAGCAGTTGCATTGTTGGGGGTTGTCTGTATCTTCTGTGTTGATGTAAAATGTGCACTTTCATTGTGCATTACTATATTATCAAAATGTTAACCACAATGATTTTAGAATTGAATTAATATTTCAGTGAATAAGTGTCCATATCCTATTTAGTAAGAATACAAAATCCAAACAAATGGAGTACATGCTAACTAATTAAATGTATGCGTTGAACTGTGTGATTCTGTAATCAATTTAAATCTTTGTGAGATTGTCTGACATATTTTCTAGAAAAATAATATTTTTAAAATAAGAAGAAAACACAATTTGTTGAAATTATAATGGAATGTTCTTTATTAACCATTGTAATTTGGTCCTAAACATAGTGAAATGTGGATATTCATATTAACTGCACACAGGAACCAGGGAAGAGTACAACAGGCTAATTTTAAAACATGACAGATGGTTATTTGAAAACCTACAAAGAAACCATGTGTTCATTTATTACAGAAATACATCAGCCTTCCTTGGTTCCTCATGGCATTGTGTTTTGCAGATATTTCACAAACACACTGGGACAACATGGCTATGCATTACATTTAATGTCAGGAATCTGAACAGTAAATATTAAAATGGGATATTTCAAAGGCATCCTACCCATTCCATGTGAAGTAGGCTAGGATCATGGACAGTAAAAGATCATAAACATTCAGTGGCATTTTATTCAGAACTAAATGCTCATGACCTTATAATTTAGTGTCCTTTATCAAATATTTCCCATTCTTCCTTGCAAATTAATGATTGAATTTCCAAGTCCCCAATATTCATCCATCCATTCTCTAACTGCTTCTTCCAATTCAGGGTCACATGGGAACTGGAGCCTACAGATGCAGCCATTCAAAATGCGCGGTAAAAACCCGCGGTACAGTAACCGGAGGGTACCGCAGGGCAAGTGATTGGCTGGCCAAAATGACCGACAGGGGCACTCGTGGTGCATTGGTTGGTAGTGCAAAGATTTAATCATTTAATGTCTTTACTGTGCACATTTTAATCAGCTTAGTTTTGAATATTTATATGGATTTTACAACTAAAGGGAAATTTTAGTAGCTGAGCATAAAAAGAAGAGGAGCATAACGCATCTGAAGGTCATAAACGATATTAATTTAGGAACATAAACATTACTGTATGTATGTAAACTGTACTGTGTATGGCTGGTCTTGGTAGTTTAAAGAAAAAATACACACCAGTCTTCCATTTCTCCCTAAACATTTTAAGCATGAAAGTTTTATGAAACGGTACCCAAATATGCGATTGCTGTATAGAATGAATTTTAATTTAAAAAAATTATTTAGCACGAACATTAAGCTGTTTACATCTTCCGCCTGAGAACAGTCACCCGTTGCTACCCAACGCAGAATGGTGATTGGCTGACACCATCTGACACCCCTCTGATTGGAGAAAAAAGACATGCTGGTGTTCTTTACATACTGTACCAGGAAGAGGATTTCTTTCTATTCAAAACGTGTATTTTAAAAGTTTAAGAAGTAAAAACCTTACAGCGTACACAGATTTCTAAACTGATCAGGATCGTTATCTTTGTCTTATGCATAATAATGTTCACCGCTCTGTCCAGCAAATTAATAATAAACTTTATTTTATATAGCTTTTTAAACGAATAAGTAATTAGATTGCTCATAAACCTAATCACTTGCTTTTTCTTTTTATTTAGGCTCAGATTTCAACTATAGATCGTATTATTAATAACCATAATAACAACCAACCAACAAAAACAACCATATAAACATAATACCAACCAAAAACATAGATAACAACCACAATACAAAATCAAATAATCAAACCATTTTACTCTCGCAAAGTCCTCCAATTATCATAATCCCACCCCTTATGCAAAACCAAACCTTCCTCCCATCCCAGTTTATCCTGTTTATCATAAACAAAATCCACCTCAATTTTCAACATAAAGCATTACACAAAATCAATACCTCAACACTCCATACTCAACAACGATAATTCACAAACAGCCAGAACATGTAACTACACATTCCCAAACAGACCTAATTTCCATAGCCCCGCTCCTTATGCAAAACCAACATCCCTTCCCTGTTCTCTCTCTCCCCTGGCGGTTGTAATTGTTTTTATTTTCAAATAAATTTTAGCAAAGTCATGTATTTTAAAAATCTTAAGATTTTTATATTTATGTCTTTATTTAGTGGTTTCATTAGTGACAAAGGCTAAACTTTCTTGGAAAAATGTCTTTTATGTAAAACCATGTTTGCTATTAATTCATTCAGGGCTAAAATATGTTCATTGTCTTCTAATGAAAGAAGGGTTCCTTTCGCCGTAGTCGGGAGCCTAGCCTTTAACTAGTAAGTACTGTATTTACTGGGTTATTGAGGGGGGGGGGTGTCTTTCGCTGGAAATCTCGCCTCCTACTTTGAAAATACCCGTGAAACCGGTTCAATTCGTCACAGCCAGCACTCCTGCAGAGAGGGGGGTTGTACCTGCAGTGTATACAGTACACGCGTTATGCTCTTCGTTAATGTCTGTGAAGTTTTATTTAATCTCTGAGCCATACTGATTCTTCTGGAAGCCAGTTTCCGCCAGGGAGTAAAAAAAAAAACACACTATGGTATTCTCTCCAATGCAGTGCAGTTAAAAACATACCTCTGATGCTGCTCCTAAATGAATATCGTTTATGACCATCAGAAGCTTTATGCTCCTTTTCTTTTTTCCAGTGGATTGAACAGGGAGAGGCATTTCATGATGTACTTTTCACTGATGAAACAACAGTGGCTCTGGAACAGTTTTCAACCAAGTCGTTTTATAAAAAGGGGAGATATGTACACGTTACTGAAGCTAAAAGTTTAGCCTTTGTCACTAATGTAACCACTAAATAAAGACATATAGAAATCCCTACGTTACAGACTGTATATGGCTGGTATTGGTAGTTTAAAGAAAAAATACACACCAGTATTCCACTTTCTCCCTAAACATTTTAAGCATCAGAGTCTTACATGTGGTTATTTCGAAAACGTTTGTATGTGCTCCTTCTTACCATGTTACTGTTTACTGTTACTGACCATATTAAGTTTAAGTGCCTGTGGGCACTTTTCCTGTCCGTGGGGGGTGGACCGTCTTTCATTAGAAGGTTAGTCTGTTCTACTCTGAGAATGTAGAGGGGGTGGAAAGTGCCCGCGGTCATTTAATTAGTATTAAAATCTTAGTTATCTTTCTAGTTCACAGGTTTGCATGCATAATTTAATTTTGAAAGCCACTGAGACATCAGGTACTACTGTTGTATTTATGAAAAAGAAACAAAACAAAAAACATACTAACAACTGTGCCATCCTACTCCTTAGTTAATACATTTTATTATTCATAAACAGTTAACATTGTTAGCAAAATATTTTGAATTATATTTAACCCTATTTTTTCTTTAGTTTTGTATTTAACTTATTATATGATAGTCAGACTTAATGTATATTAATGTATATTTGAACAATGAAAATATATTTTTACAAGATTTTACATTAAGCACTTAAAATTAATATGGTTAATAATAGTAAACTGTAACATGCTGTAACAAGATCGATTAAACTGCGAAGAAAATCCTTTCAGAGAAAATGTTTCAGGTGTGAAGAACATAGATCTCCAATGCAATTTCAACCAAACCTGTTCTCACACACCATGCCCCCACTACCATTAGAATATACAAACATTTTAGCGTTTCATTCTGAGCAGAAGACCCTCACACCTGAAGAGTGCTGGCTGTGACGAATTAAACCGGTTTTACAGGTTTCAATCACAGACCATGTGACATGGGACTCAGTAAAGTAACACACAGTGCCACTGGATTTGATAATACCTAACCAAAATCCGCAATATGGAAACAGAACCTGTGTAATTGTTGATAGATGATGTACTCGTAACATTTTTTCAAGACGAACTACAACATTTAAAAAAAGTACTTGATATCTCTAATCAATCCACGGGTTCCAGCACAAAACGAAACTAAAACGCATACCGTTTCGCGCTTCTTATTAGTTGCTCAAAAGTAATTTGACCGTATGAAATGCATAATATAAACCTAGAAACATATACGTGAGCAGTACTTAAGCACTGTAGTATCGGTGTTAAGACATACCTCTCAAATACTGTAAATCAAGTTAAAAATATCTCAAGACCGATTCTGGTCGTAATGAAACCATGTTTCATGTATGTTTTCTTTTTCATCTTGAAATAACTCATTTCTAAATACCTTTTTCACTGTTAACATCTTGTAGCAACTTTGCGACAAAATATACACTCTGACAGTTCATCCTGCTACCAACATTAAATAAAACAAATCTTAAGATTTCTATATTTATGTCTTTATTTAGTGGTTTCATTCGAAGCTTACAATGTTTAGGGAGAAATGGAATACTGGTGTGTATTTTTTTCTTTAAAGTACCGAGACCAGCCATATACTGTATGTTTATGTTAAGATTTCCCTTCAGTGGTAAAATTAGATATGAATATTCAATACTTAAACGGGCACAGTTAAGACATTAAATATACATATACATATTGTATACAGTACAGTTTGCATACGGTAATATGTTTATGTTATGCGATTAAAAAATAAATAAATAAAACTGAAAGGTCCAGCACCAGCTAGATTCGAACACACAACCTGCCAGTTGGTAGTCACGCACCTAGACCAGTAGGCTACAAGACAGCTCGCATAAACAGGCAGGCGAAACAGCCCTACACAGCCCTGCCGCAGTACACGGATATAATCATACCGTTATTAAATTCTTGAGATACGCGATTCCATATTATATTCCCTTTTAATCAAATTCTAAAAGTATGCTTGTTGACTCCGGTATCACGTTAGTTAAAGACTTCGAAGCTTACAATGTTTAGGGAGAAATGGAATACTGGTGTGTATTTTTTTCTTTTCATGATAGGTGTCACATTTTAAATCATTTTCGTAGTTAGAAATTATGAAACGCCCTGTTAAAAGCAAGGAAGTTTTTATGCCCGTTGAAGTAAAACAAAATGCCTGACAAAGTATGGCTTGGACAGATTCCAAGTGCTTGTACAAATGTGCTAAAGAAATTATACTTTGAGTATACAGCTTGTCCAAAGTCATCCATTATTAATACTATTAGTGATATCTTCAGTAAAAGCTTTGATGCATAAATATTTCTGATAAAGGTAGGTTGTGTACTTTTGTCCAACTGAGCAATTTTGCTTTCATAAAATATACCAACATTTTAATGACTGATGATTAACATGCTGTAATACACAGTTCAAAATTAAAGGCTCAAATGCTGTACATGAGAGGTTAAGCTCCCCCTGGTGGTTTTACAAGGCGACGCCGGATAGTTAGTCACGTGACACACGTGAACCGCGTGATACCCCGGTGGGCGTGTTGCGGTATGCCGCGAAATACCTCACCCATTTTGAATGGCTGCATCTGTATACCAGTGTAGCGGCAATGCTTGTTAATAAGACAGAATTAAGTGTTGCTGTGCTTTCCCAAATTAGGCCTCATCTCTCTGTTCATCTCTGTGGTGCAGCCACAGAGAAACTATTCATGAAGGCTGATTTAAAGATGTTTTCTTTTGATAAGGGACAGCTCCCAAGTGGGGATGCACTTAGCTAAGCCTGGCTATCATGATCAATGGTCATCCATTGACACCTATCTGTCTAGGGAGTGCCAGATGGACATCTGGACTGCATTCCTAGGTGTCAGGAGTAAGTGAATCATATCTCACCTTGATCATCCAATCAGGGACTGGTAGGGCCGAGTAACCCACGTGGGACTCTGATGCCCATGGAACTCCAGGTAAAAACAGGCAACACAGAGAGCCTGCAGTGGAATTCTGTGGACTTTTCTAAAGGGAATTCAAAGGAGAATTCCAGGGCAGGACGGCCCAGGAGCAGAAGGCTCCCAAGGGCAGGACATTCTCGCAGCACGCCTCCTGACCATCCTGAGACTCAGCCCGGACAACCACGGAATGGCCAGTGTGTCCGAGTGCCAGAACTTTCCTTTGTTCTAAGAGTCTAGAGCGGAGGTTGCCAGAGAGTAACCAGAGGATCCACCCAAGGTTAGCACCAGCAGCAGGCCTCGTGAACAGGTCAGAACTGTGGATAGCTGAATCACTATTCAGAACTAGCTCTTCATCAGGAATGAACCGGTCCTCTTCCTGACTTGCTGGGACCCACAGTCATCTTTTCTCCTGTGCACAAACTGTGCTAGTTAAAGCCAACACTAACTAGCCGGTCAGTGAGCACCAGCAGCGCACCATCGCAAGCCGCACAGCACAGCCTGGCACCGAGCCAGAGAGCGCGGATTGGACAGCAACAGCCTGCAACTGCTTCTTTGAGTCCGCAGGAGATCTGAATCCCCAGAGATTGGATGAGTATTCAACTTCAATGCATTACAGCTCGAGAATTCAATTGTTATCCCAACCAGTTAATATCAATTTAATTCCTAAGAGTTATGTACTTGTTTTGAGTATCTAATGTAGAAGTTGTAACCACGTTCAATCACGAAACGGTCTAAATGAATGATATACTGAACGTATGTCCTCTTGATATATGTAACTCTTTGTAACTGACTGAATATATACCTTTTGTATTCTGATAACCCTCTCGATAAGATCTGTTAGGGTTATATGCATATTCTATGTATTAATAAATGTATCCTCGTGTATTAGTACGTGTGTGTGTGCGTTGTTTGAGTTATATTGCATGGTTGGATTCTAAAGCCATCAAAAGAATCAATTTTGTGATTTACTGCTACAATTAATAATTGTCCCAGTAAATGCCCAAACCCTACAGAACTGGTGCCTTCAGAGAGCACACTACACCAGCAAGCAGGTGCAAGGTAGGTTACACCCTAAATGGGATACCAGACCAGTCTGACACAAACAGACACTCTTATAACAGGGCCAGATTTCCCAGTAGCCAATTAACCAAACCTGAGCACCTGGAGGAAACTCACATGAACACAGAAGAGAATATGCAGTACACACTCCAAGCAAAAAGTACCCCAGGCCCAGAATTCAACCCAGGACCTCAGTGCTGTGAGGCAGCAATGCTAACCACAGCACTCATTACAATATACCACAGATAATTCTAATGTATACAGTACTGGAATCTGGTAACCTACCATAAGCATTTTCTTCCATTATATATAGAACAAAAATATATATTTTTCAAAACTGTGATAACATAGTCTTTATACATCTTTTCTCCTCCTTTACCACTGATTTATATATACAGATGCAGCCATTCAAAATGTACAGTACAAACCCGTACCGCACACAACTACCCACAAGCCACCGCAGTCTACCGCGGTAAGTGATTGGCTGGCCAAAATGACCGACAGGGGCACTCGTGGTGCATTGGTCGGTAATGAAAAGATTTAATAATTTAATCTCTTTACTGTGCACATTTTAATCTGCTTAATATTGAATATTTATATGAAATTTTACCACTAAAGGGAACTTTTAGTAGCTGAGCATAAAAAGAAGAGGAGCATAACACAGCTGAAGGTCATAAACGATATTAATTTAGGAACATAAACATATTACCGTATGTAAACTGTACTGTATATGGCTGGTCTTGGTAGTT
Organism: Lepisosteus platostomus; assembly: GCF_059453375.1. Lineage (NCBI taxonomy): Eukaryota > Metazoa > Chordata > Actinopteri > Semionotiformes > Lepisosteidae > Lepisosteus > Lepisosteus platostomus. The sequence continues at coordinate 22,673,413 of NC_142621.1, read as the reverse complement.
TAAAGAAAAAATACACACCAGTCTTCCATTTCTCCCTAAACATTTTAAGCATCAAAGTTTTATGAAACGGTCCCCAAATATGCTATTGCTGTATAGAATGAATTTTAATAAAAAATATTTAACACGAAAATTAAGCTGTTTACGTTCCTCTGCCTGAGAATATAGTCACTCGTTGCTACGCAACGCAGAAACACAGCCACAGGTAACTAGCAAAGAGAGGACATTAGCTAGCCAATATGATAAAGGAATAAATGATTTTTTATTTCTTTTGCACATTTACTTGAACATTTCAATCGATTGTACAAGCACTTGGAAACTTTCCAATCCCTAGTTCGTCTGCATTTTCTTTTATGCTCCCACTGGCACCGGTCTGTGTCTTCTAGGATATAATACCGGCGATTTGTGTTAAAATTGTGTTTCCAATAACGCTGCAGCAAACTATTGTTTTTATGTCTACTATAACGGACAATCTCCCTTGCTTTTAACCGAGCGTTTCATTATTTCCTAAAATAAAAATGCTACAGAATTCTGGGGTGTCCCTATACCAGAGATTACGGTATGGCTTCAGAATGGTGATTGGCTGACACCATCTGACACCCCTCTGACTGGAGAAAAAAAACTTGCTGATCTGTTCTACAAAGCAGGAAGAAAACAGCATATGCTTCTTCTATTCGAAACGCGTATTTTAAAAGTTTAATTAGGAAGTAAAAACCTTACAGCATACATTGATTACCAGTGTTTCACGCATAAAAAGTGGTTATTAACTATCGAAACCTGTTTTTATTTTGCCTGGCAATCTACCTGAATGCTGAACTACAGTATCTGAGAAGAGACACAATTGAACTAGTGTTGATAATAAAAGAGAGAGAGTCCCCATTACCCCCATTTTGATTTAAATCGCAAACGCGTGTTTAATTAAATGTATTTTTTTATTCACAATCAGACAAATGCAACATAAATTGTTATCTTTGTCTTCTAAGTATCTAAATAAACTTTCAGCATAGCTTTCTCCCCATTTAGATTTATTTTCTGGGGATTTTGGGATCAAACATGGAAAGATTAGATTGTAATCGTTTTTATTTTTTAAATACATTTTAGAAAAGTGTAATCTATACTAAAAAGCTGTATTTATTTAATACCACTCGATACTTATATTAATGGAGTTTAGTTGATACTGTTTAAACTTTTAATTATTTTAAATTGTATTACAGCATTGTACACATGCTTAAAAGAGAAGAGAGAAAACGCAAGCCGTCTTCAGGTGTTTATGTCCAGATCTTCGCAAGGGAATCAGTGCGAATTGTAATACTAATTAAATGACCGCGGGCACTTTCCACCCCCTCTGACAGCAGAAACTCCTATTCTTAGCTCAGCAGCTCATTACAATATAGGGTGTTCAAACCGTTTTGTTTTTTACACAGTGACACAGTGTCGCGTTGTAAATCTCTTCTCTTTAAAAGCCCTTTAAAAACAATCATTATAAAAAATACACTCAAATGCTAACAATATGTAAAAACATAACTCTGTAAAATGCATAATTAATAAAACAGGGTAAAAATAAATATTACATAGGATTAAAATTCAACAATATCAATAATGCCAAATAGGGGTAGGTTAACCAGGGGTACAACTACGTGGCATTGGCGGTGGCCCACCGGAGGCATTTTGGCAGGAGAGGGGAGGACTGCTGCAGGCAAGGTTGGCCCAACGCTGCTGCCTAGCGGGAGAGCCACTGGGTCCAGTCACCGCAGACGTGGCCTACTTAGCCCGCCAGGGTTACCCTACTCTCCCGGAGGAGGCCCACCGGGAGATAGCGCTCCAGGCGTTCCTCTGGGCCCTGGCGCCAACTGTGGTGCAACGCCACATGATGCTGGCCGTGCAGGTCCCCTTGAAGCAGGCCGTGGCTCTGGCTGAGCAGGCTGATGCCATATTCAAGGAGACCGGTGTGCACCAACGGAGGGGCGCACAGGGAATCAGATGGGGAGGAGGAGATGGCCAGCACGGCGATGCTGGAAGAGCGACGACAGCTGGTCATCTGCCACTGCTGTGGGGAGAGGGGGCACATCCCACGGGAGTGCCGGGCGCTGGAGCCCCTGGGACTCCAGAGGCCGTCAGGAAACGGGAGCGGGGCGGCCTAAAGGGGGGAAGACCGCCCTTGAGCGACGCTACCCCCGTTCCGCAAAGCCAGAAGGAGCACTTCACCCCGCCTGCTGCCGTGGGAAGGGTTGGCCACAGCTGGGGCTTATTTCTTCCCTGCCTCATCGAGGGCAGACCCTGCCAGGCCCTCGTCGACACCGCTTCGACCATCACCCTCCTACGGCCTAATGTCCTGCCGGGAGGACAGGGAGCTAACCGTGCACTTTGGGGCTGCAAGGGTGAAACACCCCTTCTACCTTGCCCCAGTCCGTGAGGACTGTATCCTGGGGTTGGACTGGTTGCAGCAGCTGGCAAGTCATGTGACACACACTGAAACAGCAATACATCGGCGTGTACTACGGGCAAACCAGGCTCTTTTGTTTACACCAGAGACCGGCTCTTCATGTTACGGAAGCCGGCAGTGTTCTCGGGTGAGCGATTGGAGATCCCCAGAGAACTAATTCACAGAGTAGAGGCTGTAGATCCAGAGCAACGTATCGGGCTAAAAAAAGGAGGTACAAACCTTCTTTACCCTCCATCATAAAGGGGAATGTACATCTCTTGCCAACAAGATGGATGAGCTAGCGGTGCTGACGAGGAGCCAGTGGGAATATCGTGAGTCCTCTATTATGTGCTTCGCAGAGACTTGGTTGAATGAACTGGTTCCCGACGCTAACGCTACAATAGAGGGTTTTCAGATAGTGCGTGTGGATCGGAAAATCAAGGAGAGTGGTAAAAAGAGAGGAGGAGGGCTAGCAGTGTTTGTGAGTAACAGATGGTGTAACTGTAATCATATAACTGTAAAAGAACAGCTCTGCACCCCGGACATTGAGCTACTAGTAGTTAGCCTGCGGCCATATTACCTACTTAGGGAGTTCTCGCAGGTTATTGTTGTGCTGGTATATGTCCCGCCCTCTGCCGACGCAGCCTCAGCGTGTGACGTCATACACACTTTTACAGCCAGACTACAGACTCGTCACCCACAAGCCATGTTCTTGATAACTGGCGATTTTAATCATGTTTCGCTCTCCTCTACCCTGCCTACTTTTAGTCAGTTTGTTAAATGCCCTACTAGAGATAACAAGACTTTGGACTTGCTGTATGCTAATGTCAAGAATGCCTACAGCTCCACATCACTCCCCCACCTTGGCAGATCTGACCACAACCTTATTCACCTCCTATCTCTGTACAAGCCTCTTGTACTACAGCAACCAGTAACCACCAGGACAGTGAGGAGATGGAGGCTAATGATGCACTGATGGACTGTTTTGAAACAACGGACTGGGAAATACTCTGTGAGCCTTATGGAGATGACACTGATGGTCTTACCCACTGCATCACTGACTACATAAACTTCTGTGTTGACAGTGCAGTGCCCACCAGGAAAGTGCACTGCTTCTCCAATAATAAACCCTGGGTCACCAGTGATCTGAAGGCCATCCTAAATAGGAAAAAGAGGGCTTTCCAGGCAGGTGACAAGGAGGAGCTGAAGCGAGCACAGAAAGAGCTGAAGGTGAGAGTTAGGGAGAGCAAGGTGGCTTATGGGAGGAAAATGGAGGACAGGCTGAGGGAGAGCAATGTGAGAGAAGTGTGGAATGGCATGAGGAAGATCTCCGGATACAAGTTGTCCGGCGGCCAACAGAGTGAGGGAGGCCTGGAGAGGGCCAATGAGCTGAATCTTTTCTTTAACAGATTCGATACAGGGTCCCTTGTCCATTCACCTCACAGGCCTTCACCCCAGACACCCTCTTCATGTCCTCAGTCACCCCATCATGTGATCCCTCCTACTCCTACTCCATCTTCCCCTGCCCTCCTCGGCTTATCCATCACAGCTGACCAGGTCAGAAGGGAGTTGAGGAGACTCCATGCAGGGAAGGCAGCGGGTCCTGATGGTGTCAGCTCCAGGGTGCTAAAGATCTGCGCAGACCAACTGGGTTCAGTGCTGGAGTATATCTTCAACCTCAGCCTGAGATTAGAAAAGGTTCCGGTGTTCTGGAAGACATCTTGCCTGGTGCCAGTACCCAAAAAGGGGCACCCTAAAGTTTTGAATGACTACAGACCGGTGGCACTTACATCACACCTAATGAAAACTCTGGAAAGGCTTGTACTGGACCACCTCAGAACCCTGGTGAGTACAGCACTGGACCCCCTGCAGTTCGCCTACCGGTCACACTTAGGAGTGGAGGATGCAGTCATCTATCTGCTACACAGAGCTAACTCTCACCTGGAGAAGACGGGGAGCATTGTGAGAGTTATGTTCTTTGATTTCTCCAGTGCCTGTAACACCATCCATCCACCTTTACTGAGAGATAAGCTAAGGGCGGCGCAGGTGGACACTCCCATGCTGTCCTGGATTATAGACTATCTGACCTGCAGGCCACAGTATGTACGGCTACAGAGGTGTGTGTCTGAACAGATTGTTAACAGTACTGGGGCTCCACAGGGGACTGTCCTTGCTCCATTCCTGTTCACCTTTTACACCTCTGACTTCAGGTACAACTCTGAAACATGTCATCTGCAGAAGTTTTCGGATGACTCTGCAATTGTGGGGTGTATTAGAGAGGGGAGGGAGGAGGAATATAGGAGCTTGATTACCAATTTTGTGGAGTGGTGTCATCTTAACCACCTCCAGCTTAACACCAGCAAGACCAAAGAAATGATCTTCGACTTTCGAAGGAATAAGTCTCCGCTGAACCCTGTTTCCATCCAGCGTGAGGACATAGAGGGCGTACATTCCTACAAGTACTTAGGGGTACACCTGGATGATAAGCTGGAGTGGTCTGGTAACACTGACGCCCTGTACAAGAGAGGTCAGAGCCAACTCTATTTTCTTAGGAGACTCAGGTCCTTTGGTGTGTGTGGAACACTGCTACACATTTTTTATGAATCAGTGGTGGCGGCGGCCATCTTCTACGCTGTTGTGTTCTGGGGCAGCAGCATCATGACAAAAGATGCAAATAGGCTCAATAAACTTATCAAGAAGGCTGGCACTGTGTTGGGGATGAGCCTTGACCCCATGGAGGTGGTGGCTGAGAGGAGAATGCTGACCAAGCTCACAGCCATCATGAACAACACCTCTCATCCGCTTCATGGGACTGTTACTGGGCAGCGGAGCACATTTAGCAATAGACTGCTCCAGCTACGGTGTTCAAGGGAACGTTTCCGCAGGTCTTTCCTCCCGGCGGCTGTCAGGGTGTATAACGCTGCCCTAGGCTAGGACTGTTAGCCCTTCATTTGCTCCTCTATGGACAGCATGTTTACTCCATTGTACTTTTTGGACAATCAGTCTGTATAAACCTATGCACATTTTGCACATGTTTTATTGTTTTTACAGTGACTATGATCAGCACATTTTGCACACACCTATGTATTTATTTATTTTTATTTATTTTGTTGTCTTTTGTTTTATAACTATTCTGATGTCTGTTTTGTTTGTCTTGGGCTGGACTGCTGTAACACATCAATTTCCCTATGGGATTTGAAGAAAGATGTGAAGACGGGGGTTTGAATTTAATCCTTTCTGTAGGGGGTTTAGACTTCTAAGTCGCAAGCTGGGGTTTATGACAGGAAAGGGGGTTAACTGATAAGGATTGCAGATGCAAGCTAGGAACCCCCCTGGGTGTAATGTTAAACTGACCATTTGCACAGAACATCGTAAACTGACCAAATACCATGAACCCCCCTCTTTACCATCAGACCGAGTGACGTCAGAAACGGAGAAGAAAACACTATATAACCCAAAAGTTTGTAACAGTACGGGGAACAATACTTCGGTTTTGTTGTTTCTTGCAGGAAACAAGACTTCGGCTTTATTGTTCCTTGCATGCAATAAACTCATCTGTTTTACTTCATCTCGGGATCAAGAACCTTATTTCTTCTGTTACAACAGATTTATAAAGTATTATCTATCTATCAATACAGACATTACAGTAATATGGTCGGAAGGTCAACCACATGTAAGATTTTGGTGCTTAAAATGTTTAGGGGGAAATTGAGTATTGGTATGTATTTTTTCTTTAAAATACCAATAACAGCAACATACAGTTTACATAATATGTTTATATATATATGTTATATTATATTATATCCTAAATTAATATCGTTTATGACCTTTATGACCTTCGTTATGCTCCTCTGCGTTTTATGCTTAGCTACTAAAATTTCCCTTTAGTGGTAAAATTACATATAAATATTCAATACTAAGCAGATTCAAATGTGCACAGTAAAGAGATTAAATGATTAATTTGGTGTAACGACCAATACACCACATTATCTTCCGTGTCGCATTAACATTGGAATGTTTTTTTACAAGTATCAAAAGAAGCGATACACAACCTGTCTCCTCTATAACTCTTCAGTTTACAGAAAAATTCCACCACAGTATTGTCCAATAATACTCTTCTTGTGTCTAATTTTTAGTTAAGCAGGATTTGAGCTACAGACCATAACAGACCAAAAAACAGAATCCACCTGCGATTCGGGTGTTAACAAAACATGTTTACAAAGAAAGTGAAATACAGTAATACTACCAGCTATATAGATACATAGATTTAGATATTTAGATCCTCAAATTAATATCATTATTAATTTCTTTAGATACGTGATTACATATTATATTCTCAATCATAAAACAGATAATTCCGGTCCTGGAATCTGACTGGCTGACACCCTTCTGAAACCTTACCATAATCTCTGGTATACGGACAGCCCAGAAATTTGACTTTTTACTGTGTGATAAATTTTAAAGACTACTTCTTAGCGTAGATAAGAAAGCGTAGATAAAAAAGCTTGGATTCTCACGTATCTGATACAAGTATCTTTTAATACAGTCTTTGCTGTGCTCTTGAGGATCCTTGTGATATTTTGAGCTCTGGTTGAATGATAAGTGTCACAGTTTAAATAATTTTCATTGTTAGAAATTATTAAATGATCTGTTAAAAGCAAGGGAGTTTTTATGTCTGTCATACTAAAAGAAAATGCCCGACGAACTAGGGATTGGACAGTTTTTCAGTGCTTGTATAATCGATGGAAATGTTCAAATAAATGTGCTAAAGAAATAAACAAGAAAAGTAATTTATTCCTTTATCCTATTGGCTAGCTAATGTCCCGTCCTTGTTAGTTAGATCAACGAAATGCTGTGGTGTTACTTTTTGTCGATTAAAAAAAGTATTTTCATTTAAAATGACGGTTACAAATAATATTGACCAGCGTAATACTTTGAGTTTACAGCTTGTCCAAGGTCATTCATTATTAATCCTATTAGTAATATCTTCGGTAAAGGCTTTGATGCATAAAATATTTCTGCATAATTAACATATTTATGATAAAGGTAGGTTGTGTACTTTTGCCCAACTGAGCAATCTTGCTTTCATAAAATATACCAACTTTTTAATGACTGATGATTAACATGCTGTAATACACAGTTTAAATTAAAAAGCTCAAATGCTGTACATGAGAGGTTAAGCTTTATTAGCTCCTCCTGGCGGTTTTACAAGGTGATTCCGGATACTTTCCGATATGACGTCATATGACGCGTTACACTGCGTCATACTGCGTTCGGATGCGACACACCCACTACATGGTACCATGGTGTACCTCACTTGTTTTGAATGGCTGCATCTGTAAATTGTCTATGTTTCATGGTAACATGGCACCATCACCATGACTTGTGTCTGATCGTTCAGGTAGTACTGGTCCTTCTGATTCAGGTTTGTAGTAGATGCCATCCAGGGTTCAAGGTAAGCAATGCTACACTTTTTGAATATAATGTTTCCATATTGGATGGATTGTTGCTGTCTTAGCATTCTAGGTATAAAACTTCTGCTGCTTGGCAACTTCAATAGTTATTTTCACTGCTAGCACTTCTTTGGATGGATTTTTATGCTGTTGGCCCACACATAAAAAGGCCACAACCTTGATACAATCAATTTCTGTAACCTAAAATTATCTAAATTGCAAATGTCTCAGTAAAAATGTCACAAAATTATACCATAGGACTCTTTAATTTAAGATCCTCTTTCATTAGTTTTTCCTCACTAGTGTTCTTTATGTACCTTCAGAACAGTCAACCCAGAGGTTATTACACATGTGTTTCTCTGTGAAGCACAGGTTTCCTCTTTGAAAGATACTGTTATGTTATGCAATGATGTTCAAGTAACGACCTGTATCAGCATGCATTGGCTGCAAAGGTAAAGGTAAATGTTCATTCAAATGTGTTTTGGCCACAGCTGAATCTTTGTGTTTCTTTTCTTTAGCTTTAAGCATGAAAATAACCTTTACCTATACCTTTACTTTATACAATAATAATCATATGAATCATTTTGCTCCCAATAAATACATTACTATGGAACACAAATGAAATGTTCTTAGTAAAGACAACAGAGCATTGGGTGGAATGTTTATGGCCTAACTACCCATTGAGGTTATAAAAAAAGCTTATAGGGATGCTCTCAAATTAGTTAAGGCTTCTTTCTATCAATCCTATGTATCTTTGTTCATAATTAATTGCATGCTAGGAACACTTAACTAGACCGCTCCTTAAACCTGCAATAAATCTCTGTGAACCTGCAGTAAATGTTTTGAATTTTAAATTGCTAGACTATTCCCACCAGAACCAATGCAGCTCCTGGCTTCAAAAAATTTACCTTCTCCATTTTTGCTTATATTACTCTTTTCTGTGTCACTGAATTGGTTGAAAAATCAAACTTCACCACTTATCTTCAAAACCATATCCTAATTCCCTTTCTATGTTTCAGCTTTTCTACACTAAACAGCTATCAATTATTCACATTGGATGTCGTGCTTTCATGTTTCAAAATATTTTCCATCCCACTTATGCTTAATAAAGTTGATCTTGACCATAATCTGCAGAAGAGTTGTTGCCCAATTTCTAATTTTTGCATTTTGATAAAAAATTGTTTCATGGAACCCATGGAAATCTTTACAAACACAGAATCTCTGCTTATCTAATTATAATTAGATAATGATAAGCTTGCTCCTACATGATCTAGTTTATAACCTTAGGCAGCTATATGATTGATAACGATGATGTACTGTATGAATCATATTTACCAAAATACATTGCATCTTGGAAGGGCTTTAGTCAGGTGTGGACTACATGATGTTGGTGACCAGTTTATGCTTTGGGTAAGGTGGTCCCAATGGCTGTAGAAATTTAAATAGCTGTACAAACACCTAGCAATTATATTATTGTTGTGCTTAATCATAAAATATTAATTCAGAACAGGAACACTTGAGAAGGTTTTATTGATATTCCAAAAAACATACCAAATGCAGTTAAATGCTTCATACAAATACATAGTGAAAACGTTTTTCATTCATTACTTTGCCTCATACAGATGCAGCTATTTAAAATGCATGAGGTGAGTCTATATACCGCAACAAGTGCTGTGGCATGACAAACAGCACTTTTTATCTTTTCAAATCATCTGATGCAGGACTGCAATACTCTTTAAAACTAACAAGTTAGTCCTTGAAGTACTACAGCTGGATAAGGCGGTCAGAAAAATCTTATTTTAATAATAAAGACTAAATTATTAATGTTTAGTAGCATTAATGTTTAGTCTGGGGTTTTCCAGGTGACCAGAATGTTAAGCATCTGAAATGCTTTGTCTGTAAATACTGTACATAGAGTAACATAGAGTACATAAACTAACATTTTGTTGTGTGTAGTGTAGTTTGTATCATTGTTCTAATTTTTTTTTTAACCAAGTGTGTCTGGATTATTACGCTTTTCAACAAACCTGTGACAGAGAACAAAGAAATCATGTGCCACTAATTAAACCAGCCACTTGTGTACAGATGCAGCCATTCAAAACAAGCGGGAGATACCGCATTATAATGTGGTGCGCTTGTCACGGTGTAACGCAAGTTACTGTATTATTACCGTATATTCTCGCATAGTACCACATGGTACCGCAAATAAAATAATAGTATCCGAAATTTCCGCAAGGTGGAGCTAATAAAGCTCAACCTCTCATGTTTGAGCTGTCGCCATCAAAGTCTTTACCGAAGATATTACAAATAGTATTAATAATGAATTACCTTGGACAAGCTGTAAACTCAAAGTATTGCCCTGGTCCACATTCTATGTAATTTATTCGAAAAACTAAAATAGCTAATATTATTGTCATTATATTGACAGTGATAAGTTCTTGCTTTGTGCTGGGTTTAGCAGTTTTCCGAACATAGTCTTTCAGCGAATGCCATAACATCTCTATTGGATTTAAATCTGGGGATTCGGCTGGAGTTTTCACCCAGTTCACTCCTTCTGCTATAAGCCTCGCCCTTGCTGCTGTATGTTTCAGATCGTTGTCTTGAAAGAGACGGTGCCTTGATCCAAAGTGCTACCTGATATATGTGGCGGCATGCTGTTTGACCACGACTTCCTCGTCACAAAGCTTTAGAGAACGTAACATTTTTATTATCAACAAATTGTAAATTCGACATTTACATTGGCGTTATTAATTTTTCACTTGAGTGTATGGAGGATTTTCAGGTGTCACTGAGAGCAGACCCCCCCCCCCCCCCCTCTTAGGCTGTGCAAATGATTTTTTAATTTTTTATAAAGAAAAGGAGGCTGTATGCGTTACAATATAAACATTTACTGTCAAACTTTAAATCAACAATTGATTTAAAGATGATCTGTCAAAGTGCAATGAAATACAATATTGTTATTGTTATTGTTGTTTTTATCTCGTAAAGCGCTTTGAGAAGCCACCTTTAAAGGCGCTATATAAAGGTGTTGATTGTTATGGAATGTGTTTACTTTCTTCTTTTTTCAGCATGGAATAAACCTATTACTTCATTCTTATGGAAGCCCGGTTTCGCCAGGTATTAAAAAAAACCATGGAATCGCGTATATAAAGAAATAACAGTATAACTATATTCATGCACAAACAGTAGCATGTTACATTATTAATTTGGGTGTCTCCTCTTGCCAGAAAGCGCTAAATTGCATTTTGAGTGCAGTTTTTGACTTTTTTTAAATTACAACCCATGAAAAAGCTGATACTGTTTAGACTTTTAATTATTTTAAACTGTATTACAGCAGCACAATGCAGAATGCAACGTAAATCACTACCTTTGTCTTCTGCGTAATAATGTTCACCTCTCTGTCCAGCAAATTAATAATAGTAATAATAATTAACTTTATTGTATATAGCGCCTTTAAAGGTGGCTTCTCAAAGCTCTTTATGGGATAAAAACAACAGAGCTGTTAAACCAGTTTTTATCTATTTTTCGGAGCAGCCAGCCGGCTGTCGAGTGGTATTAAATGCAACTTTTTTGTATAGATGACTTTGCTAAAATGTATTTAAAAATAAAAACGATTACAATTGGCACGCCTGTAGCTTTTTCACAAAACCTCCTAGAGCAACTAAATTTCTTGCGTTGTACAGCTTTTCAGCTGAATATATTTATTGCTTACGCCTGACATTTGACGTGCCCAATAAAAACTGGTTGAACATATTTATATTCCTATAAATATATTCTTCTATATCATTTATGACATTCAGAGACGTTATGCTCCTCTTATTTTTATGCTCAGCTACTAAATTTTCCCTTTAGTTGTTAAATTCCATATTAATATTCAATATTAACCATATTTAAACATGCACAGTAAAGAGATTAAATGAAGCAATCGTTTCACTAACAAACAATGCACCACAAGTGCCGACTGTGGGTCATTTTGGCCAGCCAATCATGTACTGCAGTATAAATTGCACTGAACTGTAGATAATTTCGAGTGGTACAGGGTTTTACCGTGCATTTTGAATGGCTGGATCTGTGCATGTATGATAAATGATTAACACGTGTAGCTTGTTTAATGCATCCATTTTCTAATCGCTTCTTCCAGTTTACAGTCTCAGGGGAGCTAGAGTCTATTCCAGCAAGCAATGGTCATGGGATACACCCTGGATGGGGCACCTGTGAATTGCAAGACATACAGTACACAGACAGACATGCACACATACTCACACCTAAGCCAATTTTCCCAGAAGTTTAGTAACCCACCACAATGTTTTTAGATTGTCATAGAAAACTGGAGGACCTGGACAAAACCCATGCAAACATGAAGAGAATATACGAACTCCACACAGATATCCCCCCAGTTTTTGAATTGACCCCTGGGCCCCAACACTCACAGTCACCCGGGGTTAGTATGTGTCCATGTGTGAATGGAGCTTTCAGTTTGTTTCTATCTAGCTGACCTAGTGGTAATTTTTATTGACAATTAGTTTAATTTTCCATTATACTTCAAAGTGGCATTAAAAAGACAAAAATAAAGATATAAAATTTGTGATGTTATGAAACCAAACAATAAATGTGTTTGCATCTCCCTAGAATTGGCCTCACCTTCCTTCCCCTCTTTGAGGACAAGGAGGCTGGGACTCCTGCAGATTGGGAAGGGGTAGCTGCAAAGGTGAAGATGGGTTGTAGAAGAAGTGCAATAGATGAATTATGAGAAAGAGGGATGTGATATCATGAGAAATTCAATGAGACAGGTCATGCTGTAGATGCTGTAGTATGGGTTATACTTAACCTGACCATAGCGGTCTTCAGTATGAATATACATTTGCAGATTTAATGCACAGTTTGAACTTTAAGAACAGGATTAGCTACAATTGGTTCAACAAATATAACAGTAAAAACAATGGGATCTGGTGGTAAATTAATTATTTTTTGGTAAAAGGCACAATACATTCTACATTGAATTGTACTTTCTACCATGATTGGGTTCATCAACCCCATTGCAGTCAATATCAACCAGTGTTTGTCTAACAGTTTCTTGAATTAATCCATTTTAAATACATTTGAGACTATCAAGGTTTATTTAACGTTCTTATATTGATCACTATTTTATTAATTGTGACCAAAGTTTTGAGAATGTAGTAATTAAGACCAATTTTATACTTCTTCTTCCATCATGTCATGCACTTAACTTCAAGGTCCCATCAAAATTATTGGACAGTACACAAAAAGTTCAATGTAGAAGATAAAAAGTCCTATTTAGGAGTTTACAAATCCTATACAGGAGGGAAAAAATATGAGAAAAAAAGTCCTACATATGAGCTTTAAATTTTAAAAACATTCTCTGCCATAGCTCAGAACTGCCTGCCCATGTTCAAGGTCCAATGATTTTTCTTACATCTCTCTTGGTTTGTAATGCTGAGTATAGTAATATGTAATACTTAATAATCAATACCTCAGATGATCATATTCCCTTATCTCCAGTTTTTGCATTTTCCTCAATATCTGAAGAGTGGTTTATTCTCTGAGTGGAACACAGTAAAGTATTACACATTCAGACAATTTCCCAGGAACTGTTGGTGAGATTAAACAAATTTGGAAGTAAATGCAAGAGTACAATTCATGGTGCAGCTGGGCTGAGTATCAATAACTTAAAGTACATCACAAATCCATGTGCTGGGCACCTGATCTGTTTTAGTTTTTCAAAGAAAATTAGAAATAAGAAACAATGATGTGTCCTTGCCTAACTTAAAAATTGCTTGACTTCGAAAGTTATAAAAATGGTTTCAGATAGCTAATAACCACTTTGTATAAAATCTGAAAAAAACATTAGAGGTTAGAAAACACAGAGGTTCTGTTTTCCTGATCTTCTAATTTGGTAACACAGAAGATTAGTAGGAATGCAGCAGCCTGTGGAGGGGAGCTAATTCACAGTTGCTTACAAATTAGCAGATGTCTAAAAGCATATGTGTGAGTTTGGCTCTTATGGGAGAAAGCTCTTTAAAGCAGAAGGGGATACCAAAGTATGCAGATAAGAAAGTATGTTTAGGTTATGCATTATGCTTGTGTATAGATTATTTCACTAAAAGAAAGAACAAACTGTTTATGTTTTTTTCAGTTTCCATTTATCATTCAGATTGTATGATTGTCATTAAGACAAAATATACATTATATGTCTTATAAATTAAATCTAAATTATGTATAATATAAATGAATGCATATATAAACATGACAATAAAATCATTGTGTTCACAACACACTATACAATAAAATATTTTTTAGATATCCACTCAACTACGTAATCTCACTTTGTGAAACAGTCCCAGAATGTTATACTTGAAGTAGTGTATATAAAAGATATTACACATGCTCTTTTATACTATTTACTGTATTTATTACAAAGGTGAGTATGATGATATTTTCCTTTTGATGAAAATTGAACATTGCTTGGGGCAACATTATTGCATCTAATGTATATTGCAATTTATTAATGTATTGAGGGAATAGTATTACTACATATCCTAATACTACAATACTACTACCTTATGCAATATACAATATGTTGATCTCTGATATGAGGGGACAAAGGCAAAATATACATATTTAAAATATTTTTGGTTTTTGTGATTTACATTTAATAATTTTACATTTCTATCGTCATTTTCATTTTTTATACTGGTCAATTGGAATACTGGAACTCGGAAGTACCAAGAAACGCATGAAGCTAAAGTTTTTAATTTGGCAATTGAGCTGAATACCTGAACACCAAAAGCTACATTTTCTGATGTTCCACACAGGTTAAATAATTCTGTGAATATCCACAAATATTCATGCTGTACATCAACTTAATTAGTACCTCCATTCATGCATTCATGTAACACTGCCTATATCATCTAGAGGCAATCATGTGTACCACTGTTTTGCAAGCGATCATTATAATACAACTAAAATGTTTCAGCAGTATACCTTAACAGTATAACAGCAAATTGCAAACAGCAAAATAACAATTTAATTTTTTAAATTAGTTCGCAGTCTGTCCATGAAATTCCTTGTTTTCTCAGAATTTCTGTGAAACCAAGCACATTAAAAAATTAACATCTGATCCAAGCTCCCTTCATGTCATTTAACCCCTAAAATACTTTAAAGCTACATTTTATTTTAAAACGTTAGCTAGGTATAAAAGTTATACTTTATATGTTATATTTTAAAGATATTTGATTATTAGACAAAGAAAAACATGGATCAAATGAAGCTGCCATTTCAGTAATATCTAAGGCAACTCGAGTGCCATTTATCAATCTATTTTGAGCAGTGAAAGGCTAATTGTGGCATACCAGCCAAAACTGAGATATAATGTGATATATATCATAAGATTTGACACATTATAGGTGGCTGTAAATATTATGGGCAATGTCAAGCAAATGTATGTAGTGGTGCAGGAACAATACCTATTCTGCCATTTTAGTAGTTGATCCTTGAGTTTCCTCAAGATTAAGATATTAAACTGTCATGCAATTAAGTAAACAATGTGGGAAATTGAATTCTATCGGCTTTTCACTTCACATTCAAGGAAGTTTATTAACATTTTTAAAAGGGACATTTGGACCTAAAGTAATTATGAAAATATGAAAAAATGTGATGACTTTTATGAAGAAAGTCAGTCTCCATTTTAGTTCTGCTTTTGCAATTTTGTAAATCTCTTATGTAGAAATATACCCACCCATTCTATTCAACCCATACAGTATTGCATAAGAAAGGTTAATGTTTTGCTGCTGTTCATATGTGCTGCATTTTTTAATTCCATAATTAAATATTATATTAAATATTTGTACAACAATTTGTGGCTAACTGATTTCCAGTAGTCCATCATAAGTTACACACAGACACAAACATGTACAAACTCACACCATGGCAAATTTTTCCTAGAAACCAACTAACCTACCAGTATATTTTGGACTGTGAGAAGGAAAAGAAATATCTAGAGAAAACCCATGCGAGCACGGGGAGAACATACAAATTCCAAGCAGATAGCACCGCAAGTCAGAATTTGAACACAGGGTCCCAGCGCTGTGGGACAGCAATGCTAAGCACTGTGCCACATGATGCAACACCATGTCATTAAGAAACCTTGACATTAAAGATAAACATCAACCGAGTCACAGTCGACAAAGTAAGACTGTGGAGTAATAGAACAATCTCCAGTATTTTTGCAAGCTTTTATGAGGTACTTCCAAATCATATTTTTGTTTCCTGTAAACTAGATAGTTATACAGTAGCAGTTGCAGCCATTCAAGTACAAGTACAGATGCAGCCATTCAAAATGCGCGGGCGATACCGCATTATTTTCCAGTACGCTGTACGCAGTTGTAGCGGCAATGCTTGTTAATAAGACAGAATTAAGCGTTGGTATGCTCCTAAAAGAGACCCCATCTCACCCTCCATCTCTGTGGTGCAGCCACAGAGAAAGAATTCATGCAAGCTGATTTAAGATGTTTTCTTGTGATAAGAAACCAGCTCCCAAAGGGGGATGCACTTAGCTAAGCCTGGCTATCATGATCAATGGTCAGCCATTGGCGCCTATCTGTCTAGAGATTGCGAGTTGGACATCTGGATTGCATTCCTAAGTGTCAGGACTAAGTGACTCATATCTCACCTTGACCAACCAATCAGGGACTGGCAGGGCGTGGTAATACCACGTGGGTCTACAATGCCCGCCAAACTCTCAACCAATCAGCACACATCTGGGTCTTGATCAAAAAGGGAGCGCAAGCTCAGTTCTGGGCTCTCCTTGGCCATTTTCGCGCATCCTCAGAGACAATCACGTGACAACTGCTGTTGTCTGCAAAAGGACTTGGACTTTGTTCTAAGCGCGAGGCCGAGGATCCCGTACGTACTCAGAATTCTACCAACGTGAATGCTCCGCTTGATCAACGGCAGCCTACAGTTGGACCCTCGTCGACAACCTGAATAGCTTATTCAGAAGCAGCGCTGGACCGGGAACGAACCAGTTTCTTCCCAGGCAAAAGAGTGACTTGTGAGGACTCGCGGTCACACTCTGTGCATAGAGACTTTCTACTAGCCAGCCGGACTGCTGGTAGATCCCCTCGGAGCAACGACTGCCCTGCGCGCCGCAGTCAGATTCCTCCGCCCGTCCTACTCCGAGCTGCACCTCGACTGGTTGGCCGGTAGCCAGAGGACGCCGTCACAACGCCCATTGGACAACCGCTGCAACAGAGGCTGCAACAGAGCCTGTCAGCTGGTTTGGTGCTCGTGCCGGGAAACTCCAAATCCAAACACAGTGGATAAGTAAACCCCATGTTCTACATTGCGTCTCGAGAATTCAATTGTACCTCAACACAAGTTGTTATCAATTTAATTCATGAGTAATGTATTTACTTCCGAGTTTAGAGTAACAGTGGGTAATAACACTGATTAGCGATTTGGTAACCGAACGATATATATTGACATATATTCTCGGTTGTGTATCTCTTTGTGTTGCATCTCTTCGAGATTATATACCTTGTATATTGATAACCCTCACCGTAAGGTCTGCCGCTCGTATCCAGGCAGACTAGTATATGTTTGTTGCACAGTTATATTAATAAATGTATCCCTTGTATTGAACCCGTGTGTGTGCGTTGTTAGTTGTTCTGACGATTGATTTTCTAAAAGCCCCGACGAACAACCTCGTGATTACTGCTACAATTAATAATTTTCTCAGTAAACCCATCAAAACCACTACATTTAATGGCGTCCCTGGGTGGGCGGAGTTAAGAATGAAATGAGAATCAATCGCACAGAATAACTGATATTGCTGTGAGTTCAAGTTCAGCACAGCACCGCGGCTTCTATACGCGAATACCGGGTGTGCTGATAACTGCGCAAAGAAATCCCCCTGTTTTCTAGTGTTTAGTGTAACGTGTGCTGATTGGAAATCCATCTGCTCGGGTGTTTAAATTCCATACTGTATTTTAGTAAAAAGAAAAAAAAAAAGTAATACTCTTAACGTTTCTCTGACGTAATCACAATGGCTGCTAAAATGTCTGAAGTGGAGTCGCTTATAAGTACTATTTCTAGCGACGACAATCCTGGTTACTGGAGCGGTATCGAAAAGTTGAACTTTGATGATATTGAGAAGCTGCAAGTAGATTTAGTAGCTAAAGTAGCGAACCAGCTTAACACAGGAGGGTCCGTGAACGCAGTTCAGGTCCTATCGAGTTTCGCCTTAAATCTAGCTAAACAGCTGGAACTGTCTTTGTCAGAGCTGACAAAGTTTCAAAAGCTTCAGGGAAAGCTAGAAAGATATAAGGCGGAGCGAGTTGAGTTGTTGGATATAATCAGAGAAAAGAGAGTGAAAAATGAGGAAAGTGAAGACAGACTCAGGGAAGTTTTAGGTAAATTAGATGACCTGTCTGCTAGAGAAACTGCGGCTGAGGTAGCTAGGAGAGACCTGGAAGCGAGCTTGAAAGAAAAAGAAAAAGAAATTGAGAGTTTAAATGAACTCAGCCAGGAAAGGCAAAAGGAGTTAGATGCTGCCGTACTGGAAGCAAAACAGGCTAGATCCCACTTGCATGCCAGCCCACCTAGCAGCCCGGAGCGCTCACCCAGCGCGCCGGGAGGAGGTTTCTCCCGGCCAGGGTCTGTGGTCGGATCGGCATGGGGGAGATCGCCGAGTCCTGCGCGAGACGCAAGGGCGATGCAATTCAGGCAGAGACCCCTGCTCCTGATCACGGCCGTCCTCCTGCCCGCGGAGAAACCGTAAAAATTAACCTCCACTCCCTGAGGCAGTTGGCCAAAGATGTAGAAAGGTTTGACCCGTCAGTGTCAGGGAATAATGTGGAAACCTACATCGATGAGCTGAGACATACTTTGCAGTTTATGCCCGGAGCGTCCGAACAGGAAAAGGCTTTGTTAGTAAGGAAAACTACTAGCCGAGCGGTACACGAGTGGATGTCCAGACAAGGACCGGAGGTCTGTAATAGCTTTGAGGAGCTGTGTCAGGCAATGATCGGAGAATTTTCGGCTTTTATCGATCCCATAGCTGCCGTGGCCGCTGCGCACCATATTAAGCACGAAAAAGCTGAAGCCCCTCGCGACTATTATGAGAGGCTTAGGCGCACTTATTTTGCAGGGCGGAATGAAGAGGGTTGCGAAGAGAACGTGAATTTCAAAGGTTTATTCATTGCTAATCTGCATCCCTCAGTCAGGAAAATGATTGTGATGCACACAGATGCAAAAGCGATGAAAATGGCTGACATTAGAAGGTTGGCTCAAAAAGCCTGGGGAGCTGAAGTCTCTGCTTCCTGAGAGCAAAAACCTGCTAAAACGGCCGTGTTCGCCACTAAAGCCAGCAGGGTTGACGACTCGCCTCAGCTCGAGGGAGCTGAGGTTCCTGAGCCCTATAAGCCCCGGCGCAAGATAGTCAGGCAGGACCGCACTAAGCGTCAGAGCCGCCGTGAGCGCTACGGGGAAGGCAAGGGCTCAGGCAGAGCCTATCATAAGGCTGGACGAAGGGAGTCGACTGCAGCCCGCCTGGCCCGGCTTGAACAAGCCCTGCTTGAGAGACCAGGACAGGGTAAACCTTCCGCACCGAATGCCGGAAGCGTGAATGAGCTTAGGGGGACCACGCCCCTTCTCACTGGAGGAGGCGGGGATCCACCCCAAACCCCTCCCTCAGTCTATCTGATTGGGTGGGAGGGCTCCTGCCTGAAAGAAGGCTGGGACTCTGAGTTGGGCGCTGACCCCGCCCCTGAAGTCAAAGGAAAGGCAGGCTTCCAACAATTCTTAGGGAATCTCAGCCAGAAAGGCAAAGCAAGGCGTATTTATATCAAGGTTTCTCTTGAAAGCGTCTTAGATAGAGAAGCACTGATTGACACTGGGGCTGAAATTAGTTTGATGTCAGCCGATCTACTCAGCGAGCTCAAACGAGTAGCGAAAGGAAAAGGCATCAGACTTAAGGTAGAACCGTGTAAGATAGAGATTTCCAGCTATACCCAGGATCATGCCAGGATCACACACCGAGTGTGGGTGGCTCTTAGGTTCGGGCCAATGAATGTGGTGCATCCTGTTTACATCTCTAGGTTTAAAACAGAGCCACTACTCATTGGCCAAGACTTGCTTGACAGGCTGGAGCCTCTGGTGGACTGCCAGCGTGGAAAATTGTGGGCTCAGGTCAAAAACCCTAAGCCTGTCGTACAGCAAAAAGGGGGGTTCAGTGGTTATGCTGTGACCACACAGTGCCCACTGAACACTATAGCTGAGTTGGAGGTTCCACCTGGTTCCTCTGGACGAGAAATAAATGTCTCTTCTTGCTTTCCAAAACTACAGGGAAGTCCTGCCCAGGCCAGCACTCCCACGGTCTCCCAACTACAGGAGCAGTGCTCCGAGCAGCTGCTTGACCCGCCAGGTAAAGCACACCCCTTTTTCATCCCTGAAGAAGAGTGGATCTCCCTGTCTGGTAATGAATGGGAGTCCTTTCTGTGCGCCCTGGTACCTCAGGGGGACCAGGACTACCACCCCATGGTGGTGGGAGGGGTCCAGGTGGCAGAAGTGCAGGTTGACGATGTAATTCTCAGCCTCAGCTCTGAGAAGTCCATAATCAGTGAAGGTCTGTTCAAGGACCTGTCGCGAAGCCGTCAGGTGACCCTGGTGATGCAGTCACAGGTTCTGTGGTGGACACCCCCACCTCATAGGTCCATTTGGAGCAAAGGAAGTTGTGTAGCTTCCATCTCCATCGGAAAAAGGAAGTTTGCTCACTACTTCCAGGTAGCACCTCAGCTGGCCCATTCGGTCTGTATTGGTGCAGACCTGTTGGTTCGACTGGGCGCCCAGCTGGACACGGTAAACAGTGTGCTGTGGACACGGGTGAACCCAGATGCCCATTCTCTAAGCGGCGACCCCGAGAACATTCGGTCAGGTCAGACGATTCCTCAGGCCTGCCAGGTAGTAAACGAATCGGACCTGATCGTTCCTGCATCAACAGCAGGGTTTCCGGTACGCCTTGTCCTGAAGAAGGGACAGAGAATGGATGCTGAGATGGTTTTCTTCCAACCATCAGCTCAGTTTATCAGACTGAACCTAGCAGTCTGTGGTACCCCCAGACTGGAACGGAATGGCCGAGCCACCTGCCTGTTGGTGCAGAACATAGCAAAACAAGATGTCAAAATCCCTGCTCGCACTGACATGGGACTGGTAATTGACAATGGTTTCTATGATTTCGAACTGGCCATCCCAGTACTGGGGCAGCTCCCTGGTCCCTTGGCCAGGGAGGGGGGAAACGAGCAGGTGTACTACACCTACCCCCGGCGGATGATCGCAATTATGCCAATAGAGGGATTCTGCAACCAGGAGGTGTGCAGAGTGGACCTTAGCGATAAGGATGAGATGGTTGTGTACACAGTACACGCAGGTGTTCCGACGGACCACTCAGCTAAGAGTGCGACCCGGGATACCGCCATGCCGTCAAAAGCGGGGTTCCTAGAGCAGGTACAGGAACAGGTTGGTAAGGCAGATGCCCCGGAAACGGAAAGCCAGCGTCAGCAGCTGCGTCAGATCTTCCAGGATTTCCAGGAAGTGTTTGCACGGGACGCCTATGACTGCGGGGTGACGGATTTGCACACAGTGCGCATTCCCACAGCCCCTGGCGCCCGCCCAACCTATGTCAGGCAGTATCGCATTCCCCTCACGGCATACGAGTCCATAAAACAGACGTTGGATGCTCTACTAGAGCGTCAGATCATAAGGGAGTGTAACTCCACTTATAACTCCCCACTGTGGCCGGTGCTGAAACCCAATGGTAAGTGGCGTCTGACCATTGACTACCGGCAGCTGAATAAACAGGTTCCTTTGTCACGATGGCCAATGATCTACCTAGATCAGGAGTTAGCCAAGGTGACAACAGCGAAATATTTCACCACAGTGGATGTGGCCAATGGGTTCTGGACCCTTAAGGTAGAACCGACAGACCAGTACAAACTGGCCTTTTCCTTCAGAAACAGGCAGTTCACCTGGAATCGATGCCCCTTTGGGTATTCCAACTCCCCAGCGGAGTTCAACATATTTCTGCACAAAGCCATGAGTGATGCAGCCGCCAGGGGCAACCTGGTCTATGTGGACGATATTCTGATGCGGAGTCAGACCTGGGAAGAACACATGGCCGAGATCAGGCATGTGTTGACCCAGCTCTCCCGTGCAGGGGCCAAACTGTCTCTGGCTAAGGGACAGTGGTGTAGGACCCAAGTGGACTACGTGGGACTGTTGGTTGGAGCCCAAGGCATACAGCCACAGTCCAGCAGAGTCCAAGCTATCCAGAATATGAAGTCGCCCACTAACCTGTCTGAACTGCGCAGATTTCTGGGAGTATGTAATTATTCCCGGCAGTTCATTGAGGATTACGCTGAAATAGCAAGGCCCCTCCACAAGCTGTTGCAGAAAGACGTGCCCTTTGAGTGGGGACCTTCCCCAGAACAGGCTGTGATGGAGCTGAAGCGCAAACTCGGTAGTGCGCCGTGCTTGGCCTACCCTGACAAAAATAAGGTCTTCTACCTTGAAGCAGGGTTCTCAGAGCACTGCCTTGGGGCTGCTCTGAGTCAGGAATATGACCAAGAGCGAAGGGTGGTGGCGTATGCCAGTCGAGCCCTGACCCCAGTGGAGCAAAAGTTCTTGGACTGCGAGAAGGCCCTGTTGTCTACGGTCTGGTCGGTAGAACACTTCCGTAGTTATGTAGGAGGACAAAAGATCATCATCGAAACCTGCCACCAACCTGTGACATTCCTGCATAGCCAGAGACTGAAAGCAGGCAGGGTGTCAAATAGCAGGATTGTGGCATGGATGATGGCCCTACAAGGCTATGAGATAGAGGTACGTTATGCACAGAGCAAGAAAATGTACCTGGGACAGGGCCTGGCTTTGGGCTAAGTGTGTCACGGCTGTGACACTGACATGGAAGCTCCAGAAATGATACCCGCTGCTGAGCTACCGAACAATCATCGGTACTACGATGAGAACGTGGGCCAGGGCTTACCCATGGCCTATGTTGACGGTTGCTCTTTTCGCCACGAACAGCAGGTGCTAGCAGGGGTAGGTGTAGTCTGGCAAGACAATACTCCCTGTGGGCCGACCTGCTATAAGCTAGGACCAAAGACTAGTCAGTATGCGGAAGTAGCTGGGGTGCTGATCACCCTCCAGCAGGCCCTGACAAATGGCCTTAAACAGTTTGTCATCTGTAGTGACTCGAACTACGCCCGACATAGCTTCGTGTCCCATCTTCCGTATTGGAAGGGTAACGGCATGAAAAATGCCCGGGGCAAGGAAGTAAAGAACAAAGAGTTGTTCCTGGCCAGTGACAAGCTCACGACCGAGGCTGGAATGATGGTTTACTGGAGGAAGGTGAAGGGACACTCCCAGGTGAAGGGACCCGACAAAGACGGGAATGATGAGGCCGACCGGCTGGCCAAATCTGGCGCCTTAGAGGGTGATCCCTGGCAGTTCCAGCAGGAATGGCTACCCCCAGAAACCGTGGCTGAGGTCAAGGCGGTCACCCGAAGCAGGGCTAGACAGGATGTCGGAGCTGACCCTCAATCTGTAGTGCTTGGGTCACAGGGTTTTAACACAGATCTTGCGGAAATGCAGAAACAGGACCCAGCAATTGGGCAAATGTATCAGCATATCGCTGACCCAGTGCGTCAACCTCTTTCAGAGCAGGTGCTGAGCCAGTCTCCGGAGCTGAAGGAGCTGGCAGAGGTGAAAGACAACCTAAAAATTATAAAGGGGTTGTTGGTCTGTGTACCAGTTGCACAAGGTGTCCCAAAGTGGGTAGTTCCCCGCTGTCATCGGGGGGTCATGATCCAACACGCTCATGACGAACCCTGTGGGGGTCACCGGGGAATCAAGGCCACGTACGACACTATCCAGCAGGTGGCATTCTGGCCTCACATGGGCCAAGACATCGCCGCGTATGTAAAGGGGTGTCTGACGTGTAGCCAGTTCCAACCATCACGGCCCTTGCACCGTGCACCACTCCAGAAAAAGGGCATGACATTCCCCTGGTCCAATCTACAAATGGATTGGGTGGGGCCGCTGGTGAGGTCATCCAGAGGGAACAAATATTTCCTGTTACGTGTGCATTCACAAAATGGATTGAGTGCCTCCCAGCACCCAACGACACGGCAGAGACAACTGCAGTGCTGTTGGTGAACCATGTGTTCAGTCGATGGGGACTCCCCCTGACCGTGGACTCGGATTGGGGAACCCATTTCACAGCTACAGTAATGGCAACCCTGTGGAATATGCTTGGGGTCAAGGCCCAGTTGCATATCTCCTACCACCCTCAATCCTCGGGCCAGGCAGAAAGGGCAAACCGAACGGTGGTTAGTATGCTCAAAAAGTTTGTCTCCACCAACAGTAGGGACTGGGACATTAAGCTGCCCCTGGTTCTGATGGCCATCCGAGCCACGCCCCATTGCTCTACGGGGGTCCCACCTTTTGAGATGATGACAGGTCGGAAGATGACTCTTCCCCTACACTGTCTCTATGGGGTGGAGGACCTGAGCACAACGGGGGCTGCTACGGTCCATCAGTATGTGTCAGACCTGCGAGCACATCTGCAGGCAACCTTTGCTTTTGCCCAGAACAATCTGGGAAGGAGTGCAGAGGGTAGGAAAGCATACTATGACCGAAAGGCAGTTAACCAGGAACTCCAAGCAGGAGACAAGGTCCTGTACTTCCAATTTGCCAAACCCACAGGGGTGGCCCGGAAGTTCTTACCCAGTTGGACAGGACCCCACGAGATTGTTGATAAGGTATCACCGGTAGCTTATCGAATTCGGATTGAAAAGGGAAGGCAATCTCTGGTCTACAAGTGGGTGCATCGCAACCACCTCCGGTTGTATCGCCCATCTCAAATGGCGCCAGAGGACACAGAATAGGGTTAAAAGTCTAAACCCGATCAAAGAGGGGGGTGCCCCTTTGTAGTTGCAGGTAGTTAGGTACTGTAGTGTAGGTCCTGCTAGGAAAATATATTCAAAAATATAGTGGAACTGTACCATGTGCCTCATCTGTGTTCCAGAATGGGAATCCTAAAACTGCCACGGCTGGTCCTGACAGTACTGTGGATCGCCTCGACACAGCCCCTTGAAGTTGTGGAACCCGGTCCTCCTACCGGCATAGTCCTGCAGGACGCTCCCGAATTGTTGTTAACAAATTGCAGAACATATACTCAGCGAGTGTATGTACGGCTGGACCCACACGATGTGTTTCGGAAGCACATCAGCATGAACAGTAGGGTGTCCTATCATGGTAGGCAGTGGGCTGGGGATACTGTATGGCATGCCCAGCTAGACACTATACACATGCTCCGCCAGCTGAGGAAGGCAACAGTCACCCAGGAGGAGATGACAGGCCTCAGCCGCCCCAAAAGGTTCTTGGGGGTTCTGATTGCTGCGGCCTCCGCCGTGGGTTCGCTATTTTCAGCGGGTCTGTTTGCTGCTAACACTGTCACCCTGACCACCCTGAGAAGGCAGGTGTCTGGGTTACATAAGGAAATGCCAGAAATTTATGACAAGCTGTATCAACAGCAGCAGCGGCTGGAAAGCCTAGGGAAAACCTTACAGGGCACAATTTTAGCAGTAAACCTTCATGCAGCACTGTTAAATAACACCCTCCACACCGTGGGCAGGATTGTCGACGTGTTACAGTGGGACTATGCTTATGTGCAACAGGTCAGAATGCTGATGCAGGATCTGCTTAGGGAGCTTAGTGCCACAGTAACTAGTCTAGCCATGGGACAGATTCCAACCTACTTGGTTCCACTGTCCTTAGTAGAAGAAGTACTGAAGTCAACCACTTCCGAGATGGTGCAGCCATTGCAAGTACATCTTGCATACAGTCTAGGCAGTGCCATTCCCATACATGTCAACCCCGAAGCCAAGGAAATAGGTTTCCTGTTGAACCTTCCCATCGTGAGTAGCAAGGATATCTATAGACTCAAGTCTATATTGAACGTTGGCTTCTGGAGGGGGGACATGCATGTGAAGTTGACCACCCCACCGCTCGTAGCTTACCAGGAGGATGATCCGAATTTGTACCTTGTTCCAAACCTTGAACTGTGTATATCAACCAAGGATATCCACTGGGTATGCCCAAGTAAGCCATTCCTTAGGGACACAACTCAGAGGTTGTGTGGTATCAGAAAGGGGGCTGCCACTGAAAAGTGTAAAGCCACAGTGACGAGCAAACGTGAGGTTAACGAACCCCAGGTTGAGCAGGTGGGAAAGAAATGGCTGGTCAGCACACCACAGTTAACGGTTACAATAACCTATGACAGACATGATACAGCTACCGAAGTGCAGCTACCCAACCAAACAGTTTTTCTACAAGTTCCTGAAGGAGCTATAGTGCATCTCAACGATTTAGCACTGTATCACCTGGAGTCAGAACTGTATGAAATGGAACTCGAGATTGTGGACGCTTTCAGAGGACACAGCGTTGACTTGGATGAGAGAATCCAAGAGACAGTAAGTCTTGAGGGTGTACAGGTAGTCGAATTTGTTCTCAACGACACAAACTTAAAAACTACACTGGTAGGTCCCAAGCACAGTCGTTGTGGATCCCCTGGGGCGCTAGGAACAGTAAACGGGGTCATCTTGACACTGCTGCTGGGTAGCTGGATCATGGCTGGGGTAATGTGTTGGATGCTGTTCTCTTGTATCAAAGCCTTGCGAGGTAGTTTGAATGAGACAAAGGGAGCAATGGTTTATCACCGAAATCAGGTAACCACGCCCAAACGTCTGCCTGCTGCAGAGCTATCCGATACTGATAGTGAACTGCCGGAAGTTTAAGGTCAAGGGCTAATGATGACGCCCGATGCCTCATTTCTATGTACCTTATAACTGAGAGCAGGTATACGCAATGTTCTTTCCAACACTATTTCCTGTACAAATTCTCGAGAGGTAATGTGAATATTGGGTGGTAGAATCCACCGGGGTACAACAGACATCACTTAACTCTGTTTTTGTTTTGAAGGCAACAACGCCTCAGGACCTCGTGACCTTCAAAAAGGGGGGATATGTAGCGGCAATGCTTGTTAATAAGACAGAATTAAGCGTTGGTATGCTCCTAAAAGAGGCCCCATCTCACCCTCCATCTCTGTGGTGCAGCCACAGAGAAAGAATTCATGCAAGCTGATTTAAGATGTTTTCTTGTGATAAGAAACCAGCTCCCAAAGGGGGATGCACTTAGCTAAGCCTGGCTATCATGATCAATGGTCATCCATTGGCGCCTATCTGTCTAGGGAGTGCGAGTTGGACATCTGGATTGCATTCCTAAGTGTCAGGACTAAGTGACTCATATCTCACCTTGACCAACCAATCAGGGACTGGCAGGGCGTGGTAATACCACGTGGGTCTACAATGCCCGCCAAACTCTCAACCAATCAGCACACATCTGGGTCTTGATCAAAAAGGGAGCGCAAGCTCAGTTCTGGGCTCTCCTTGGCCATTTTCGCGCATCCTCAGAGACAATCACGTGACAACTGCTGTTGTCTGCAAAAGGACTTGGACTTTGTTCTAAGCGCGAGGCCGAGGATCCCGTACGTACTCAGAATTCTACCAACGTGAATGCTCCGCTTGATCAACGGCAGCCTACAGTTGGACCCTCGTCGACAACCTGAATAGCTTATTCAGAAGCAGCGCTGGACCGGGAACGAACCAGTTTCTTCCCAGGCAAAAGAGTGACTTGTGAGGACTCGCGGTCACACTCTGTGCATAGAGACTTTCTACTAGCCAGCCGGACTGCTGGTAGATCCTCTCGGAGCAACGACTGCCCTGCGCGCCGCAGTCAGATTCCTCCGCCCGTCCTACTCCGAGCTGCACCTCGACTGGTTGGCCGGTAGCCAGAGGACGCCGTCACAACGCCCATTGGACAACCGCTGCAACAGAGGCTGCAACAGAGCCTGTCAGCTGGTTTGGTGCTCGTGCCGGGAAACTCCAAATCCAAACACAGTGGATAAGTAAACCCCATGTTCTACATTGCGTCTCGAGAATTCAATTGTACCTCAACACAAGTTGTTATCAATTTAATTCATGAGTAATGTATTTACTTCCGAGTTTAGAGTAACAGTGGGTAATAACACTGATTAGCGATTTGGTAACCGAACGATATATATTGACATATATTCTCGGTTGTGTATCTCTTTGTGTTGCATCTCTTCGAGATTATATACCTTGTATATTGATAACCCTCACCGTAAGGTCTGCCGCTCGTATCCAGGCAGACTAGTATATGTTTGTTGCACAGTTATATTAATAAATGTATCCCGTGTATTGAACCCGTGTGTGTGCGTTGTTAGTTGTTCTGACGATTGATTTTCTAAAAGCCCCGACGAACAACCTCGTGATTACTGCTACAATTAATAATTGTCTCAGTAAACCCATCAAAACCACTACACAGTCTAACGCGAGTTACCGGTAAATACCGCGAGTTACCGGTAAATACCGCTAGTTACCGTAAATTCTCCTATAATACGACAAGCAAAATAATAGTATCTGGAATTTCCGCAAGTTGGAGCTAATAAAGCTCAACCTCTCATGTTTGAGCTGCCGCCATCAAAGTCTTTAACGAAGATATTACTAATAGTATTAATAATGAATGACCTTGGACAAGCTGTAAGTGTAAACTCAAAGTATTGCCCTGGTCCACATTCTTTAATTCATTGACCGTCTTTGTAAAAGTAACACCACAGCATTTCGCAATCACGCATTTGTTTCCAATCATGCAAAGTACAGTCATTTTTGAGAATCGATTCACCATGCCTTTCACATGCTCATAAAAGAGATTGATTTAGGAACATAAACATATTACCGTATGCAAACTGTACTGTATACTGTATGTATATGTATATTTAATGTCTTAACTGTGCCCGTTTAAGTATTGAATATTTATATGGAATTTTACCACTGAAGGGAAATCTTAGTGCCTGAGCATAAAAAGAATAGGAGCATACTGCAACGCGTGTGAAGGCCATAAACGATATTAATTTTGGAACTTAAACATACAGTATATGGCTGGTCTCGGTACTTTAAAGAAAAAATACACACCAGTATTCCATTTCTCCCTAAACATTTTAAGCATCGAAGTCTTTAACTAACGTGATACCGGAGTCAACAAGCATACTTTTAGAATTTGATTAAAAGGGAATATAATATGGAATCGCGTATCTCAAGAAATTAATAACGATATAATTCTATTCATGTTGCAAAAAAACTGCAACAGAAAATACCTGTGAAACCGGTTTAATTCGTCACAGCCAGCACTCCCGCAGAGAGGGGGGTTGTACTCGTTATATGTTATATAAATGTAATAAAACAAATTACATATTTAAGCCCTTTCCTAAAATATGAAATTAAATTGGTACATTTAAATTACCATTTTTGGTTTTTATTACAGATGAGGACTTGGATAGTCGAGGAACATTCTGTAACACAGTGCCTCAAATGAGAAGCATTTACTGTGAACCTTGTTACATCATCATAAATCATAGCCTATCGAAAATGAAATGAAAAATTATCACATAAACAAAAATAGATTGAAGGCATGGAGCAGGTGGGATAGTAAGACACTAGGGAATAGAGGCACTGGTATCAATTAGGTATAATTAGTAAAGTCTCCTGATTGATGCAGGTATAAAGGTATAAAGCTGGCAGTCAAATTAAGTATACTGCAGTTAGTTGTAAGCAGATTTTCCTTTGAGGTTCTATACACCTGTGGCTTGCAAGCTGAGAGCAATACACCCTTTTTCACTCGGTGTTATTTGAAATATTAACTTTACAGTGACCTTGGATTCTACCATTTATATGGATGAGCTATGGATGAGCTATGGATGAGCTGTAGATGAACAAGTGATTTGAGCAGCCATGATTTTTTAAATTCCCTGAGGTAAAGATAGTATAAGCCATTTTTACTCAAGGCCTTATTGGTTTTGTTCAGCTGTTAAAAAATGTGTGAAATGATGTAGTTTTGTTTCTTGGCGGCCTGCTGAAATATTTTAAAGCAAGCAAAACCACCTACCAGCCATAGTCTTGTCTGTTAGTGTAACCTCTTGGAACTAACAGCTTCTGGGGAATTTGTCTTATGTAAAATATGTGCAGGCCAACAAAAACCTTTTAGTAATTTGTGACTTCTTGTCACAGTATTGGACACTTTCACTACTTCATACTTTTCACTAGCCTGAACTACGTAGAACTCTCAATAAAACAGCAGCAGAACAGCATGCCAAAACTTTATACAATTAATTTATATTAGTCATTCATTTATAATTCCTGAAAGCAGTTAATTATCAAGGAGAATGTGTTGTAGTTATGAGCTCCAGTTGAGAGCAGCTCCTTGTCTCTATATAAAAAGTGAATGCACTGGGTAAGATTTCAGTTTGTGGACACAAAATGGACCAGATTCTTAAATGATAAATTCTAGCATATCTTTATCTAGCATATCGTTCCTATTCAAGTATATAGTTGAAGTGAAAGCTCTTATTTTTCCAGGTTTCAGTATTTTTGATTTATGAAAGACCTTTATGACTTTTTGAGTGATCTAAATTAATAATAATATAAATAATAATAAAATTTCAATGGGGGATCCTAGATAAAAGTCTTCAACAGCATTGTTTTGTGCTTTGTCCTATGAATTATCACACAAAGGCATGATTCAAGGAAAAAACATATTTTAAAATTTGTTAAATATTCGGTGCATTTTACTTTTTATCTTAGACCATTGTAGCGGCGAGGCTTATTAATAAGAAAGAATTAAGTGTTTCTGAGCTTTCCCAAATTAGGCCTCATCTCTCTGTTCATCTCTGTGGTGCAGCCACAGAGAAACTATTCATGCAGGCTGATTTAAGGTTTCCTTTGATAAGGTTTCCTAGGACTGCTCCCAAAGGGGGATGCACTTAGCTAAGCCTGGCTATCATGATCAATGGTCATCCATTGGCGCCTATCTGTCTAGGGAGTGCCAGATGGACATCTGGACTGCATTCCTAAGTGTCAGGAGTAAGTGACTCATATCTCACCTTGATCAACCAATCAGGGACTGGTAGGGCCGAGTAACCCACGTGGGACTCTGATGCTCATGGAACTTTCAGCCAATGAATGAGCTGCGGTTCCTCCAGGTAAAAACAGGCAACACAGAGATTCAGGGAGGATTTTGGAGAATTCTGAGACTTTTCTAAAGGGAATTCAAAGGAGAATTCCAGGGCAGGACGGCCCAGGAGCAGAAGGCTCCCAAGGGCAGGACATTCTCGCAGCGCCCCTCCTGACCATCCTGAGACTCAGCCCGGACAACCACGGAACGGCCAGTGTGTCCGAGTCCCAGAACTTTTCTTTGTTCTAAGAGTCTAGAGTGGAGGTTGCCAGAGAGTAACCAGAGGATCCACCCGAGGTTAGCAGGCCTCGTGAACAGGTCGGAACTGTGGACAGCTGAATCACTATTCAGAACTAGCGCTTCATCAGGAACGAACCGGTCCTCTTCCTGACTTGCTGGGTGTAACGCTGCTCTGTAGAGGTGAAAAGGATCCGATGCAGACGCAGGAGTCGCAGGGAGGTAAGTAAGTGTACCGAGCAAATCCAGGAGCTGAGTCGTAGTCTGAAGGCGAAGGTAGGTCGAGATCCGGTAAAGGCACTGGTGGCGAACAATCCAAAACGTGAGACAGAATCGTGGTCGAAAAGAGGGCTACAGGGTCAAATCCAAAACAGGCAAAGATAGCAAACAATCCAAGGGGCGTGACGAGATCCGAAGTCCGAAGGCAAAAGGTGTAGGCAGAATTCCAGGAAGGCAAAAGAGGGGTAAGGACGCTAGGCAGAGCAACAAGTAGTGAACTCAATACCGAGCAACGGGAATCAGGTAAGAATGGTATAAATAACCCGGCGTGCCGCACGGTAGAGCAATTGCAGGTGTGTTAACTCGTGCGGCGGCGCTTGTTAGTAGTAATCCGCTGCTGGTGCTGATTAGCTCGCTTACGTGTTGATCTCTGCTGGGTGGTGGTCGTGACACTGGGACCCACAGTCATCTTTTCTCCTGTGCGCAAACTTTGCTAGTTAAAGCCAACACTAACTAGCCGGTCAGTGAACATCAGCAGCCCACCGTCGCAAGCCGCACAGCACAGCCTGGCACCGAGCCAGAGAGCGCGGATTGGACAGCAACAGCCTGCAACTGTTTCTTTGTGCCCGCAGGAGATCTGAGTCCCCAGAGATTGGATGAGTATTCAACTTCAATGCATTACAGCTCGAGAATTCAATTGTTATCCCAACCAGTTGATATCAATTTAATTCCTAAGAGTTATGTACTTGTTTTGAGTATCTAATGTAGAAGTTATATCCAAGTTCATTTACGAAACGGTCTAAATGAATGATATACTGAACGTATGTCCTCTTGATATATGTAACTCTTTGTAACTGACTGAATATATACCTTTTGTATTCTGATAACCCTCTCGATAAGATCTGTTAGTTTTACATGCATATTCTATGTATTAATAAATGTATCCTCGTGTATTAGTACCTGTGTGTGTGCGTTGTTTGAGTTATGTCGCATGGTTGGATTGTAAGGCCATCAAAAGAATCATTTTGTGATTTACTGCTACAATTAATAATTGTCCCAGTAAATGCCCAAACCCTACAGAACTGGTGCCTTCAGAGAGCACACTACACCATGAATCATCTGCATAGCATCCAAACAGTAATTAAAAAGAATATAAAATGAAGGACAAGAAAGTGATTCCTAAAATTGCTGTTGCTCTGTGTTTTGTTTGACTTGACCCCATTGTAACATTACACTTTTAAATATATGAGAAGAATCTATGTGATCCAATGGATTACGAGTGAATAATTTAGTTATTAATTTCCCTAACCCAGATCTGCTCAACTTGAGTCCCCTCTAGTCTGCTTCAATACACAATTGTGCTACAATCAGCTATTTGATTATTTTACTGATAATTAGCAGCAGCCATATCACCCTGCAACTCACAGCTGGCAGCCCACTGAAGCTCAGCGGTGTGTGCCTGGTCAGTACCTGGATGGGAGACCTCCTGGGAAAAACTAAGGTTGATGCTGGAAGAGGTGTTAGTGGGGCCAGCAGGGGGTACTCACCCTGCGGTCTGTGTGGGTGCTAATGCCCCAGTATAGTGACGGGGACACTATACTGTAAACAGGCGCCGTCCTTCGGATGAGACGTAAAACCGAGGTCCTGACTCTCTGTGGTCATTAAATATCCCAGGGCGTTTCTCGAAACGAGTAGGGGTCTAACCCCGGCGTCCTGACCACATTTCCCGTTGGCCTCCTAATAATCCCCATTTATGAATTGGCTTCATTACTCTGCTCTCCTCCTCTCTGATAGCTGATGTGTGGTGAGCGTTCTGGTGCACTATGGCTGCCGTCGCATCATCCAGGTGGATGCTGCACATTGGTGGTGGTGGAGGGGAGTCCCCATTACCTGTAAAGCGCTTTGAGTGGAGTGTCCAGAAAAGTGCTATATAAGTGCTTATTATTATTATTATTATAATTAGTACGATCAATACAGCAATAAAAGAGCTGGTCATATCAAAGGTCAACAATGAAGCAGATTATAAAGGCTGCAAATTAAATAGCTCCAGCATAACCTGTGTATGATGTATGATTGAGACTCCTCTTAGGGCGGCAATGTCCTTTTTGAAATGTGGTGATATTTCAAAAAGACATAAATATGAACTCCCTTGAGTTATTTATGTCTTGCATGCAAAATCAAAATTGCATTTTAAGAGCAATAAACAGTACGACATAAAATATTGAAATTTGCTCGACACGTTATTTAACATTGTGATTTTGGATTTTCTAACCCTCTTCAACACATATTGAAGTGCTTCTTCATTGGGAAAACATCAGTAATACAGCTTAAATCCAAGTGTTGGATCAAATATCAAAATTAGATGAGAATATTAATTATAAAGGTTCTGATTTGTCATTCAGTTACTGATTAAGGAACTGTTATTGAAAATAGGTTGCCATGGTGAGATTTATAATCTTTGTTTCTCCAATTAGTTTTTTTCCCCTAGCAATGTGTCAAATCAACACTGTGGCTAATCAGCAAAATGACTTGGGGTCAAAGGTGCCTCATCAACCTAGTGCATATTCACCTTGCTATTTACACAAATATAAATGTCTTAAACTTTATGTTACAAAGGAATCATACAGACTACACATTTAAAAGGTGTTTGAAAGGAAATGTCTACAATATACATAAGTATTTTGTGTATTTTATTCAATAAATAATTACTGATATGGTTCACAGATATTAATATCTAAAGTTTTGTGCTGACAAATTTAATGATTTTCAACTTGGCATAATATGTGTAGGTTACAACTTTTATATTTTCACATATGCATTTGCAAATTTAATGAACACCTTAAAATTATATTTATTAAGCTTTATGTTGCCTTATTCAAAAAGATCAGGTGCTTAAACACTCACAGGAAGCATTTTACAAGTATGACATAGAATATAAAAATACTTTACCTATACATTGTTCCTTCAAACATTTGCAATTCTTGTCTTTGCAAATGCAGCCCTCAGTTTTGGCCAAATTAAATCTAAAGTGCTTATTTTTGTTGTTTGTTTATTTTGTTCCTGAATCATGGGGACTGAAAATAATTATCAATTGTTTGTTTCATCCTTGGGTTGATTTTCTAAAGAAACTATCATTACCTTTGATTGTACTTGCTATAATAATAAAAGAACATCTTATGCATTTGGTTGCTAGTTGTTAATCAATTCCAAAATTAGTAGACATGCACATGTATGTTGACAATTAAAAGTAAGAATTTTCTTCAGATTACTTCCCATATAGAAAAGACAATATAGTGTTAATATAAGTGCTCTTTGGAGGAAATGACATGCAACATGTTGTAGTTCATTTTCTCACAGTATTTTCTTGAGTTAGTCAGGAATACAAACACTATTGTGATTCTGGGACTACTTAGCCTTGACATTTTTTAATAATGGTAAAACATAAATATTTGCTTCTTTGTCTTGCTTTTAGAAGCAATATCATAATGTATAAAAGCACATTTCACAAAATAGAAATAAATGTGATACCAAGGATGAAACAATCACACAAAATTTCAAGATTCTTTTAAGATAGATTTAAAAACACCATGTATAACTGGTGGGATGGTGTTTAAGAACTTTGAGGGATCACAAAAAAATGTTCAGTTACCAACAGAGTGAGTAACAGAAAGTTGCAAGCTATCACTGAACTTGTGACCTGGTGAAGTTTCAGGAAGGAGACTAAAACGATAACATCAGCTAGGTACTGTGGAGTTACAACAAGAAAGTTTTCAAAAGCAACGGCATATATGACAGGTGCCCAATGCAAGGAAACTAAACTATGAATGAATAGCTGCTAAATTGTGATTTGCATGCTTTTTGTAACATGTATAGTTGTAGAGACCACTTTAAATAGTGTGTTTCATTAATCTAGGTTCAAAGACGAGCCCCAACTTTCAAATTAATTTTTCGATAAAAACTCAAGCAAGGTCCTGTCTGCAGACAAGGCAAACAAGATTAGCTTCAGTAACAAATGTGAGGAGCTTAGTAACTCAACTTCATTCTTATCACAAGATGAACTGTCATTCAAGATTTTATATTAAAAATGCAAATGGATAGTACTGTAAAGTCTATCTCAGTGTTAGGACTTGTTTATCATGTGCATACAATTGGTAATTCAGACTAGATATGTTTAGTATTTGACAAATGCCAAATAGCAGAGGACCCAGTATCGAGCCTTGTGGAACACCAGATGTGACCAACCAAACCACAGAACTAACACCACCAAGATAAGAAATAGCAATGCTCAACTAAGTAAAGCTTTAACCATTTAAGTGCAGTACCTGAACTGACAAATGCTCCAACTATGCAAGTAGAAGGTAGTGGTTTCTAGGATTGAATATATCACTCACAGTAAAGAGAATTAAGATACTGCACCCATTAGGAAATTATTAGCAGGGCTAACAAGAGCAGTTTCAGTGCTACTGTATGTGACTGTCATATTCAATGTGAATGCCCTATTGAATGGGTTTAGTATTCATAGTAAGATGACTCTGCAATGATAAATTCTTATGTTTTTGCAAGAATTGGCAAGTTATAATAATAACTTATGAAAATTATTGACTTTATCCAAAGCCATGTTAGGTACTGTAGTTAAAGGGGAAATGAAATGCGATTTTTATATTTTGGGGTTAGAAAGAATTATCATTGATGAGTGCATTTCAAACTACAATGAAAATAAAATGCAGTGTAAAACCTGCAAATTACAAAATAAAATAGATGAAATTTCCAGGTATGCTTAGGGCCATATTTTGCGATTCAGAATGAGGCAACAAAACTTCCAGTGACATGATGCAGCCCTATGACATTGTAAACAAGCAGACTTGTAAATACATCTCTTTTAATCCAATAGAAATATTGCTCTCGACTTCAGGATGGTTTTGCTGAAAATAAATTACTTGTTAACTCTCCATAAAGGTCATTTGGAACATTTCTGCAGTGAAATGTCTGCTGCACAACCTTTACTTAAACGCTCGTACCTTGCATTACATTAGTCATTAAAGTGACTAGTGAGTAGGAAGAGCCGCAGCATGTCGCAATTTGGACGAACTCTCACTCTCACCTGTGGAGGAGGTTTGTGACAACATGACAGCTTAAAGTACTTTCATAAAGTTGACAATTGTGTACTTAATTTGAAATCTGTAAAACTTTTCTATAACCATCGATTAACTTATATTGTTACCCAGATTTAATAATAAGTCTGAATGTAGTTCCCCTTTAAACCACAGAGGTGACAGCAGCAGTTTTAAAAGCTGCCAGGATCAAACAAAATGCTCAGAAATGTTCAAGCAGTCATTTATTACATTACAAGGACCGAGGGGCAAAGGACTTAAAAACAGGAATGAAACAAAAAACTAGGGTCAATCAAACATGAAACATGTTTCTTATTATATCTATTAGATATGGTTATTATCTATTCAATAAGGCATTGAAAATTAAATTGTGGGAAGTAAGAAAAACAAGAGCCAGAGAGTCAGGTATACAGAGAATCAGTGAAAGTGCTGCAATGAAAATGAAAATTGAAATAACCATTTTAAGACTATTTACACTGAGATATTATGATCTGACAGAAGGAGCACTTTCAGTAATAAGCAGACCCAGAAACAATATAACTATTGTCATTGATAAAAAAATGCTGAATATACAGTTCTTTAGACTTGGAGACTATAGGTTCTATCTGTTCTTTGTGTATTAAATGCAGTATTGGTATTTATAATTGTTATGTTTAAATTTTTCAAAAAACTAAAAAACCTACAAAACCTGTGTTTCAGTACTATATTCATCACTTTCAAAATTACAGTATAAGGCATTTTGTCACCTCTTCGGCTCATAGCAACAATACCTTTCCTGCACAGGGAGAATGGAGAAGGGTAGACTGGTCCCTCATGTTGGCCCGATCATTGGAACATTATTTGTCACTAAGCAAATTTTTCCTTTCTTTATTGGAGAAATAGTGCCAATTGGAGGAGTAATATAAATCTGCAGGCATCTGGGGGACTCATAGCAGTTGCTAATTGATGGAAATAGAACCCTGACCACTGATTACTGAATCCTAACAGGTGATATGATCATGAAGTGAATTACAGGATACACACACAAACAATAAATCCTTAGTAGTACCTTTATTAATACTGCAATATATAGCCATATTATGAATACGGTATACAGTATTGCCTGCATTCTTAATATTCAAGTAAAATTATGTTTGGGAGTTTGTGCATTGCTTTTTTTTCAAAAACATTTCAGTTTTACAATGCTACAGATGCAGCCATTCAAAGTGTGCAGTACAGACACGTACCGGAGGTAATTGGCTACGGCTTCGCGCATCGTGACGCAAAATACCGCGGTACGTGATTGGTTGACCGACAGGGGCACTCGTGGTCCGTTGGTCGGTCGTAGAAAGATTTACAGTAAATGTCTTTACTGTGCCCGTTTTAGCATTGAATATTCATATGGAATTTTACCACTGAAGGGAAATCTTAGTACCTGAGCATAAAAAGAATAGGAGCATACTGTACCGCGTGTGAAGGCCATAAACAATATTAATTTTGGAACATAAACATACAGTATATGGCTGGTCTTGGTACATTAAATAAAAAATACACACCAGTATTCCCTTTCTCCCTAAACATTTTAAGCTTTGAAGTCTTTAACTAATGTGATACCGGAGTCAACAAGCATACTTTTAGAATTTGATTAAAAGGGAATATAATATGGAATCGCGTATCTAAAGAAATTAATAACGATATAATTATATAAATATACCGCAACACAAGAATAGTACACACTGTACATTGTCTGTTGATAATGTTTCTATAGTACTTTTTCAGCACTCTCCGTGTGACCTAGCTGGTGGCGCTGTGGGTTAGGTTCCTGACTCCCATGTCACACGGTCTGTGATTGAATCCCGCTGGAGCCACGACTTTTTTTTAACAAACATTTCTTTGAAAAAATGAAACATTTCCCTTGGTCAGAGATTAAATAAAACCTCACTCGCACCAAACAAATTTTATTTCTAAATATCACAACATGATCGAATTTAAGTCATTTTACTAACAATGAATAGTCACCTAGGCGTTACAATATAAACATTTATATTGATTTAAATCGTGTTTTGATTTAAATTGTAAACGCGTGTTTAAATATATGTGTTTTTTGATTCACAATCAGACAAATGCAACATAAATTGATATCTTTGTCTTCTAAGTATCTTAATAAACTTTCAGCATAACTTTCTCCCCATTTAGATTTATTTTTCTTGGGATCTTGGGATCAAAGGTGGAAAGATTAGGTTGTAATCGTTTTTATTTTTTAAATACATTTTATAAAAGTATAATCTATGCTAAAATGTTGTACACCACCTGCTATAAAGATACATATTGTAATACTTTCGGGTTCGGATAGGACAGACAAGAACTCAGACTTGCGGAGTTAAAGCAAGTTAAAGCCTTGATTTTATATATCACCTTTAAAAGTGACATCTCAAAGCAAAGTAAATACCCAACACTGATTGTACCCATCTATCATGCTAATAAAGCACCTTGAATTGAATTGAATTGAGGGAGAGAGAGGGGGGGGGAGGGCGAGCGAGAGAGCACAGCCAGGACAGACAGGCAAATAAGATACACTCCACAGACATTCACAACAGCGACATATCATAAAACGTTTGCACATATAGTTAAGTTATTACTTGGTTTTCAAAGTGCAATGAAATACAATATTGTTGTTGTTGCTGTTATTGTTGTTTTTATCCTGTAAAACGTTTTGAGAAGCCACCTTTAAAGGCGATATATAAAAGCGCTGATTCTTCTGATTCTTATAGAATGTGTTTTCTTTCTTATTTTTTTCAGCATGGAATAAACCTATTACTTGATTCTTATGGATGCCCGGTTCCGCCGGGGATTCAATTTTTTTTTTTTTAAATCGCGTATCTAAGGAAATAGCAGTATAATCTTGTTCATGCACAAACAGTGGCATGTTACATTATTAATTTGGGTTTCTCCTCTTGCACGAAAGCTCTAAATTGCATTTTCAGTGCGGTTTTTGACTTTTTTTAAATTGCAAGCTGATACTGTTTAGACATTGAATTATTTTAAACTCAATTACAGCAGCACAATGCACAATGCAACGTAAATTGCAAAAATGCACTTGGAATCTGTCCAAGTCCTACTCTGTCAGGCATTTTCTTTTACTGTAACGGACACAAAAACTTCCTTGCTTTTAACAGAGCATTTCATAATTTCCAACTACGAAAATTATTTAAACTGTGACACTTATCATCCAACCAGAGCTCAAAATATCACAAGGATCCTCAAGAGCACAGCAAATACTGTATTAAAAGTATACTAGTGACAAACTAGTATACTTTAGATCTTTTTTTCTGAACCGGGGAAAATCTGATTAACTTGCTTTAACTCCGCAAGTCTGAGTTCTTGTGTCCGTCCTATCCAAACCTGAAAGTATTACAATATGTATCTGTATAGCAGGTGGTGAAGAGCTTTTTAGTACAGATTACACTTTTCTAAAACGTATTTGAAAAATAAAAACGATTACAATCTAATCCTTCCAAGTTTGATCCCAAAATCCCAAGAAAAATAAATCTAAACGGGGAGAAAGCTATGCTGAAAGTTTATTAAGATACTTAGAAGACAAAGATACTGTATCAATTTATGTTGCATTTGTCTGATTATGATAAAAAAACACATATAATTAAACACGCGTAATCAAAACGCGATTTAAATCAATATAAATGTTTATATTGTAACGTATACTGTACAGCCTCCATTTCTCTATAAAAATTTACTCTATTACAAATTTACAATTTGTTGATAATAGAAATGTTAGGTTCTCTAAAGCTTTTTATGATAGTTGACCCACCCAGGCAGCAAAAGATCAGCTGCACTGGTAAGATGCGACACCGAAGATATGATTAATAACCTTTTAAATCTGAAGGGAGATCTGAAGGGATCCCCCCCCACACACACACACAATAGAAGCAGGAAGCAGAAGCAGGGACCGTTGTCAGAAGGGAAGAAGGTGACTATTCATTGTTATCAAAAATGACTTAGATTCGATCATGTTGTGATATTTAGAAATATAAAAGTCAATTGATTGTCCATAATATTGCTATTCTATTTTTTTGAAGAAATGTTTGTTAAAAGAAAAGTCACAGCGCCAGCTGGATTTGAACACACGTTAGGTTAGTAGGTTAGTAATCAGGCACATAGACCAGTGGGCTACTAGGGAAGTCACATGAAGAGAGAGGCGAAACAGCCCTACACAGCCCTGTCACAGTACAAAAATATAATCATATCGTTATTAATTTCTTTAGATACGCGATTCCATATTATATTAGCAGAAAAGCTTAAAACTACCACTTTTTTACACGCTATTTCACATGTTAGTTAAAGACTTCGATGCTTAAAATGTTTAGGGAGAAATGGAATACCGGTGTGTATTTTTTCTTTTAAGTACCGATTCCTGGAATCTGACTGGCTGACACCCTTCTGAAGTGGTTCCATAATATCTGGTATACAGAAAAGAAAGCGTTGATAAAAAAGCCTGGATTCTCATGTATCTGATTTAAGTATCTTTTAATACAGTCTTTGGTGTGCTCTTGAGGATCCTTGTGATATTTTGAGCTCTGGTTGAATGATAAGTGTCGCAGTTTAAATAATGTTCGTAGTTAGAAATTATGAAACGCTCTGTTAAAAGCAAGGGAGTTTTTATGTCCGTTGCAGTAAAAGAAAATGCCTGACAAAGTGGGGCTTGGACAGATTCCAAGTGCTTGTACAAATGTGCTAAAGAAATTATACTTTGAGTTTACAGCTTGTTCAAAGTCATTCATTATTAATACTATTAGTAATATCTTCGGCTAAGGCTTTGATGCAAAAATATTTCTGATAAAGCTAGGTTGTGTACTTTTGTCCAACTGAGCAATCTTGCTTTCATAAAATATACCAATTTTTTAATGACTGATGATTAACATGCTGTAATACACAGTTTAAATTTAAAATCTCAAATGCTTTACATGAGAGGTTAAGCTTTATTGGCTCCTCCTGGCGGTTTTACAAGGTGACGCAGGATACTTTCCAGCATGATGTCAAATGACGCGATTAACCCCGTGATACTGCGTGATACTGCAACACACCCACCGGGGTATACCGAGAAATACCCCACCCATTATGAATGGCTGCATCTGTAGCTGTTAAATGTTGAAGACTCATTGGCATGTTAAGAGCCAGTATTTGACTTTTTTTTTCTGTCCTATTACAGCAGCAGGAGCAACCCTGTTGTAACAATACCTCTATGCTCCACTTAGTAAGCTTTAACCCTAGCTATATCATCCATTCCAGCTCCCTACATAAACATAATGCTTGCCAGCCCTTTCATAGCCTTTTGCACTTGTCATGATTTACACAGTTTGATTTGGGATTGTTGACAGCTCCTAGTCCCTGGCATGCAACTTTCGAAAATGTAATCTCTTCAGGTTGTATCCATGTATTCTGACCCATGTTAATCCCTGTAGGCCAATCTCTTACCTACATATTGTTCTATCTATATAGCTGGCCTCAGCACTATGGCACCATTTCAGTATAAGCATTTACAGTGTTTCTTCCTTCTGGGCCTAATTAAGCAGAAATCTCAAGAACTGTACACAGGGGTTTATCCAGCTACTGTTTTGAAATACTATTCAAAGTCAGTATTTGTGACTATGATCTGCATGCTATCTTTATCTTCTACTTTTTGCAAAATTCAATTGTCAGTTAATGA
Organism: Lepisosteus platostomus; assembly: GCF_059453375.1. Classification (NCBI taxonomy): domain Eukaryota; kingdom Metazoa; phylum Chordata; class Actinopteri; order Semionotiformes; family Lepisosteidae; genus Lepisosteus; species Lepisosteus platostomus. The sequence continues at coordinate 22,631,110 of NC_142621.1, read as the reverse complement.
AAATGTATTTTTGTTGGTTGTTTGTTGTACATGATATATCCCTGCCAAAATTAACAATATGCTACCATATTGTTAATGCTATCACAAGTTGTTATCACAACTTTGCCCAAGGAGTATAATATAATTACACACACACACTGTAATCCAGAAGACAAAAACAACTCACCACAAGTCCAGGGCATAAAATATTTATTTTAAAGATTTTTATATTTTACAGAAAAATAGCAAGTGGTAGTCTCCTCCTTCCCCCACCCAGAAAAAATGATTTTTAAGTAATCTCCTTTTCAATGATTCTTTTAAGCAGAAACTGGTTATTTTTTCTAAGCAATAAGTGGTACTGAGAATAGGGAGAATTTTCATCTTCCTCAATATTTATAGAAATCATCATGTTCCATGAGCACAAACTGTGTCATCAGGAACAAAAAGTCTTGTAGAAAACATAAGAATGTTATAAACTATTAATCAGTGGTTATTTCTTATTGTAAGAAGTCCCTATGTACAGTCCATTTTATACTGAGAGACATTAAAACACTAGAATTGAGTATTGGAGTCAATAGCATTTGTTGCATTTTTAATGCCTCTCGGGGCCCCCCTAGGATTTGAACATAAGGAACAAGCTGATTATTACATAGTCTTAACCACTACCTCCACTGCATTACTTCTTCCAAAATATACATAAAGTAACTGTACAGGTGTAGATTTATATGTACCTGTATATACTGTATAACTTAGAAAAAAAAGAGAATCCTTCATTTAGTGCCACACTAAATTAATATACCCCTCCAGATAGGGATGTTTTACTGTCTAAGAAATACTACAGATGGACTACAGATGTAGCCATTCAGAATGTGCATTAAAACCCCGTTACAGGGGCTGCACGTTACCACGGCATGTGATTCCCTGGCCAAAGATGATCGACAGGTGGCACTTTCAAAGTAATCCACCACAAGGTAATTGTGGTGCATTAGATGTTAGTGAAACAATTGCTTTATTTAATCTCTCTACTGTGCATGTTTAAATCCACTCAATATATAATATTAATATGGCATTTTACAACTAAAGGGAGATTTTGGATGTTGAGAATAAAAATAACAGGAGTGTAACATCTCTGAACATCATAAAATATATCAATTTAGGAATTTAGGATATTGCAATGTGCTCAATGTTAAATGATATCAATAAATTAAAAAAATGAATGAACGAATGTGAATACTGTCAACAGTGGAAGTAAAAACCAGTTCAACTGGTTTAATTCAATTCAAAATACTACATTTCAATGGGGCAATTCAAGACAAGGCTTTACAACAAGCCTTAAAATGAAATTGTATGTATTCTAATTATAACCAATAGTAACAAAGAGGTATTAAAAAGACCACTGAAACTAAAGTATAATAACGTATCTGATCATTATTAACATGGGGACAGGTTTAGGCTGCAATTGGCACTCTCTGTTCTTCACACCTGAAGGAGGCTCCACAGCCAAAATGTGTTTCTTTTCTTCCCTCTTTCAGCATTAAATAAATCTTTATTTGTTCCTGTTGTGTCATACAAATGACAAAATCCAGGTGTTTGTGTAGTAGAAATCACTTTATTTCATATGCATATGGAAGAACGGCTTGCAACCACCGAACTACCCAAACAGCACAAGAATTAGTCTTTTATGTCTTAAAACAAACAAGTTACTACGACACATTCTGAAACAAATGATAAGACAACAACACATGCTAATATTGTTATTAATCATATCTAAGTTGCAGACTAGACAAAAGTTAGTTCCTTTCATATGTTCTGGGCACACAACCATCTTACCTCATACATGCCCTTTATCTTCAATTTCAGTTCAATTTAAGGTGCTTTATTAGCATGACTGATGGGTACAATCAGTGTTGCCAGACCAAGAAAAAATAATAAAATTAACACGAAGCAAAACAAAAATAAAAGTAAAATAAAATCTACAGACATATAACAGGCATTTAGAACAAAGACATATAATAAAATATTAACATATACTGTAAACATATTGAGCATTATTGGGAGACAGACTCGCTGTTCCACAGGCTGTGACAGGAGATCACATACTGGGCTGCCAGTTCAACTGAGTTCCCTCCTCCCTCTCCCAGTAGGATTGGGACCCGTTGTGATTCTGGCAGGTGTGGGAACTCTTGGATTAGATTTCTGAATTTAGGGAAGGATGTTTCTCTAATCCCAGAGTACCTGTCACAGTACAGTAGGAAGTGCACCTCTGTCTCTATTTCTCCCCGCTGACAGTGGGAGCACAGCCTGTCCTCTCTGGGCAGCAAGGTCTGCCTCAGACTCCCAGTTTCTATGGACAGGCTGTGGTCACTGAGCCTGTACTTCGTCAGGGTCTGTTTCTTTTTGCTGTTTCTTATCTTCAAATATTCAGCTAGTGTGTATTGTCTTTTTAGGGTTCTGTAGCATTACAGTTTATGTTGTGTTTGTGTGTGTGTGTGTCACAGTGTGTGAGACATTGCTGTTTGATATGTGCTGTGATGTGGTTGAGTCTGAGTTGTGATGCTCTAGCGGTGCTGTCCTGATACTGACCAAGGACAGGCAACACATTTATATATTTGGGCGCAAAGCCAACTTCAAGCCACTAGACTGCATAGTTTGCAAAAATACAAAAATGATATGATTATCTCGATTTCCCGGTGTCACTATTCCCTTGACTCTTCACTCCCCCCTTAGAACATATTGTTCTTCCAATCATGTTCTGCTACTAGATAACAGACGTGGTAACCTTGCCCATGAGATCATTCTTGACCTCCGTGATCCCTTCACGGTGTACAATTTGCATAGAAGCAGCAGTAGCTTTAGTACACGTTTTTCAAGCAGGATATTAACAATATACAGTGCCTTGCGAAAGTATTCGGCCCCCTTGAACTTTTCAACCTTTTGCCACATTTCAGGCTTCAAACATAAAGATATAAATTTTTTATTTTATGTGAAGAATCACCAACAAGTGGGACACAATTGTGAAGTGGAACGAAATCTATTGGATTTTTGAAACTTTTTTAACTAATAAAAAAATGAAAAGTGGGGCGTGCAAAATTATTCGGCCCCTTTACTTTCAGTGCAGCAAACTCACTCCAGAAGTTCAGCGAGGATCTCTGAATGATCCAATGTTGTCCTAAATGACTGATGGTGATAAATAGAATCCACCTGTGTGTAATCAAGTCTCTGTATAAATGCACCTGCTCTGTGATAGTCTCAAGGTTCTGTTGAAAGCGCAGAGAGCATCATGAAGACCAAGGAACACACCAGGCAGGTCCGTAATACTGTTGTGGAGAAGTTTAAAGCCGGATTTGGATACAAAAAGATTTCCCAAGCTTCAAACATCCCAAGGAGCACTGTGCAAGCGATCATCTTGAAATGGAAGGAGTATCAGACCACTGCAAATCTACCAAGACCTGGCCGTCCCTCTAAACTTTCAGCTCAGACAAGGAGAAGACTGATCAGAGATGCAGCCAAGAGGCCCATGATCACTCTGGATGAACTGCAGAGAACTACAGCTGAGGTGGGAGAGTCTGTCCATAGGACAACAATCAGTCTTACACTGCACAAATCTGGCCTTTATGGAAGAGTGGCAAGAAGAAAGCCATTTCTCAAAGATATCCATAAAAAGTCTCGTCTAAAGTTTGCCACAAGCCACCTGGGAGACACCCCAAACATGTGGTTAAAATTGAGGGGAAGATGGATGCAGCCAAATACAGGACCATTCTGGATGAAAACCTGTTGGAGTCTGCAAAAGACCTGAAACTGGGACGGAGATTTATCTTCCAACAAGACAATGATCCCAAACATACAGCAAAATCTACAAAGGAATGGTTCACAAATAAACGTATCCAGGTGTTTGAATGGCCAAGTCAAAGTCCAGACCTGAATCCAATCGAGAATCTGTGGAAAGAGCTGAAAACTGCTGCTCACAAACGCTCTCCATCCAACCTCACTGAGCTCGAGCTGTTTTGCAAGGAAGAATGGGCAAGAATTTCAGTCTCTCGATGTGCAAAACTGATAGAGACATACCCCAAGCGACTTGCAGCTGTAATCGCAGCAAAAGGTGGCTCTACAAAGTATTAACACAAGGGGGCCGAATAATTTTGCACGCCCCACTTTTCATTTTTTTATTAGTTAAAAAAGTTTCAAAAATCCAATAGATTTCGTTCCACTTCACAATTGTGTCCCACTTGTTGGTGATTCTTCACATAAAATAAAAAATTTATATCTTTATGTTTGAAGCCTGAAATGTGGCAAAAGGTTGAAAAGTTCAAGGGGGCCGAATACTTTCGCAAGGCACTGTAAACACAGACTGTAGCCATACACCAATGCCCCAGTCATCTGGATTATAATTATGATATTTTTGTCCTTCATCATAGATGTGCTGTGCTAAGTCATTTATGTGCTCAGAATTGTCTGGAATTCTGAATTCTACACTCTTCCTGTAGACTGAGGGTGATGGGGACAATGAAGGTCCCATCTCACCCCAAACAATGCAGCCACAGCCTCACACACCTTCCCTGTGAAGTGTGTCCCTTGATCATAATCCAAGCAGCAGGGCAGTCCCCACCGAGGGCTTATCTCTGTCATCAAGTGTTTGGCAGTCACAGAGGCAGTGGCCTCCATTGGGAAAAAAGATCCACCATCATTATAAAAGCCCAGGTTTCCCTTTACATATCGGCAAACTACAACAGTCAATTTGCCAGTGCATGAAAGGTCCCTCAGGAGCAGGCCTTTTGAGCTGTAGCACCCACACCTGAGCTGTAGTTGAGTTCCTTTGACAAGCATTACGTCGAGATACCCCATCAGTGGGTACTGCTTCAAATCCTGTCCCCACCCAGTTTTTGGAAAACCGGCACACCGTTTGACTCACACCTGGGTGTCCAACAGAATGCATTTGTCGGGCTACAAAGAGCATTAGACTGTGAGGGCATGTAGGGTGTCTGATGTGCTGGCAACAACACACCCCATCATCATGCAGCAGCCCCACATTCCATTCCTTGTCCATTTCTCTGTTTTAGAGGTCTCAGCCTGAATGTTCTGTAGCTGTCCCTTTTTCACCAACAGAGGTCTCACAGGGGTCTCAGACTCCTGCTCTCCCGGCAGCTGCATCTGCAACGTTGTTCCTTCGAGTTACTGGAGACATTTCTTAATTGTGTTGCTTACACTTTACCACACCTACTTCAGTAGGCAGCTGCAAAACTTCTAACAGTTCAGAGACAAACCCAGCATTCTTAACTGGAGTCCCTGCCGTTGTGAGGAAATCCCTATTCCTCCACAGCCAACCAAAATTGTGGCATATACCAAATGCATATAGATATTATTCACAGTTTATATAACCAGCCAGATAGCCTGCACAACACATAAACACAGCCCCTTAGCCACCGCATCAAGGGGTCCTGAATAATAACCCACCGGGCGATGCCTACGTCCATGCTCCTGCGCCAGCACAACAGCTCACAACCCAGATGTTGTGATCTGTCTGAGGGAATCCAGCCCAGGGCCAGTGCCCTTGGAGTAGCCTGGCCTTACGGATTCCCTCAACAGGTAAAAAAATTACATACCATAGAGCTCTATTGAGGAAGTTCACATAAAATCTGTCTCATACAGCAATTGCTTATAAATGCTGCAGGGCATCCCAGCCCAGTAGGTCTGGGGTGTCCCCCACCCACATCTGTAGTTGAAACTGTACATCTTTTCCCAAGCATATTGTGACAGCTTGTATCTCCTGTAGTGATTCATAGCCGTTCAGGGACGCCAAATATGTAAGAAAACTGGCTCTCTGAAGGCACCAGTTCTGTAGGGTTTGGGCATTTACTGAGACAATTATTAATTGTAGCAGTAAATCACAAAGTTGATTCTTTTGATGGCTTTAGAATCCAACCATGCGACATAACTCAAACAACGCGCACACACAGGTACTAATACACGAGGATACATTTATTAATACATAGAATATGCATTAAACCTAACAGATCTTATCGAGAGGGTTATCAGAATACAAAAGGTATATATTCAGTCAGTTACAAAGAGTTACACATATCAAGAGGACATACGTTCAGTATATCATTCATTTAGACCGTTTCGTAAATGAACTTGGTTATAACTTCTACATTAGATACTCGAAACAAGTACATAACCCTTAGGAATTAAATTGATATCAACTGGTTGGGATAACAATTGAATTCTCGAGCTGTAATGCATTGAAGTTGAATACTCATCCAATCTCTGGGGATTCAGATCTCCTGCGGGCACAAAGAAACAGTTGCAGGCTGTTGCTGTCCAATCCGCGCTCTCTGGCTCGGTGCCAGGCTGTGCTGTGCGGCTTGCGACGGTGCGCTGCTGATGCTCATTGTTGGCTTTAACTAGCAAAGTTTGTGCACAGGAGAAAAGATGACTGTGGGTCCCAGCAAGTCAGGAAGAGGACCGGTTCGTTCCTGATGAAGAGCTAGTTCTGAATAGCGATTCAGCTGTCCACAGTTCTGACCTGTTCACGAGGCCTGCTGCTGGTTACTCTCTGGCAACCTCCACTCTAGACTCTTAGAACAAAGGAAAGTTCTGGGACTCAGACACACTGGCCGTTCCGTGGTTGTCCGGCTGAGTCTCAGGATGGTCAGGAGGCGCGCTGCGAGGATGTCCTGCCCTTGGGAGCCTTCTGCTCCTGGGCCGTCCTGCCCTGGAATTCTCCTTTGAATTCCCTTTAGAACAGTCCACAGAATCCTCTCCAGAATCTTACTGAATCTGAATCTGAATCTGAATCTGAACTTCAATCTGAATCTCCCAGGCTCTCTGTGTTGCCTGTTTTTACCTGGAGGAACTTCAGCTCATTGATTGGCTGAAAGTTCCATGGGCATCAGAGTCCCACGTGGGTTACTCGGCCCTACCAGTCCCAGATTGGTTGATCAAGGTGAGATATGAGTCACTTAGTCCTGACACTTAGTAATGCAGTCCAGATGTCCAACTGGCACTCCCTAAACAGATAGGCGCCAATGGATGACCATTGATCATGATAGCCAGGCTTAGCTAAGTGCATCCCCCTGTGGGAGCTGTCCTTATCAAAAGAAAACATCTTGCATGAATAGTTTCTCTGTGGCTGCACCACAGAGATGAACAGAGAAATGGGGCCTCATTTGGGAAGCTCAGAAACACTTAATTCTGCCTTATTAATAAGCCTCGCCGCTACACTCCCTTACTTAAATCCTGAGAAAAGCTTAGGGGAACTACAAAGGGGCTTCCTAGTTTAAATCTATTATTTCATGCAAGGCCTTAGTTTTAGCTTTTGACATGTTCTTTAAGTGAGATATCAACTCCTTCCAACCCTCTCTATCAGTAGGGTTATGAGAGGGACCCCTTCCCCCTCTGTCACTCTGTCTTCTTGATTTTAATCATTGTCTACAGGCTTTATAAAAATGGCCTGGTCTCTTACAATACCGAGAGACTGGCTGTTCCTTTTTCTCCTCTTTGGGAGTTTCTATATCTCCCATTTGCAGCGCTCACACTACATGCTTCACTCTATCTTCCTAGCTTTGTGAGTTATTAAATCAAATCTGTCTCCGCTCTCTGTAATGTCAGGAAAACGTACTTGCACATGCTTGGCCACATCAGGTTTTAACCCACTCATGTAAATCTGTTTTATTACTGTGGAAGTGTCTTCATTCACTTCCTTTTCAGTATTCTATCCATAAAGTTATAAACCTCTCTGTAAAATCTAAAACATCCTCACTTTCCATCTGCTGAGATGCTGTTACTTTTCTCCAATCAGTTTTTTAGGTAAGTAATGTTCTTTAAGAAATCATCATTTACATTGATGTTTTTATTAATTTTATATACAGATGTTGCCAATCAGAATGTGAGGTAAAACCTCACACTTGGGATTGGGGCTGCAGATTACCGTGGAATATGATTCACTGCCAAAGAAGATCGACAGGTGGCACTTGTGGAGCATTAGATGTTATTAAAATGATTGCTTCATTTAAGCTCTTTACTGTGCATGTTTAAATCTGCTTAACATGGCATAATAATATGGAATTTTATGACTAAAGGGAACTTTTGGTAGCTGAGCATAAAATAACAAGAGCATAACGTCTCTGAACATCATAAACAACATTAATTTAGGAACATACAGATGCAGCCATTCAAAACAAGCAGGCGATACCGCATTATTTTGCGGTGCGCTTATCGCGGTGTAACGCAAGTTACCGTATTTATACCGTATATTCTCACTTAGTACCGCATGATACCGCATGATACCGCAAGTAAGATAATAGTATCCGTAATTTCCGCAAGGTGGAGCTAATAAAGCTCAACCTCTCATGTCTGAGCTGTCGCCATCAAAGTCTTTACCGAAGATATAGTACATAGAATAGTACATACTTGGACAAGCTGTAAACTCAAAGTATTACCCTGGTCCACATTCTTTTTTTCATTGAACGTCTTTGTAAAAGTAACACCACAGCATTTCGTTGATCCATCACGTTTTTGATTTGTTTCCAATCATGCAAAGTACAGTAATTTTTGAGAATCTCCGATTCACCATGCCTTTCACATGCTCATAAAAGATATTGATTTAGGAACATAAACACATTACTGTATGAAAACTGTACTGTATACAGTATGCATATTTAATGTCTTTACTGTGCCCATTTTAGTATTGAATATTAAAATTGAATTTTACCACTGAAGGGAAATCTTAGTAGCTGAGCATAAAAAGAATAGGAGCATAACGCATGTGAAGGCCATAAACGATATTAATTTTGGAACATAAACATACAGTATTACAGTATGTACAGGATAGCGACCAGAGTACCTTATCATAAAATGGGATTTCTAACCATTACCAATTCTGAATACTGTAAGTTTTTACTAGAGCCTATTAGTCCTACTGTACCAATATAGAAAAGCACATATTAAATTTGGGAAGTTTGGTTTCAAAAGTCCTCATATCAACTATGCCTATACTGTTGTATTGTCTATTGTCTGGGTGCTGACAAAGTAAAAAACAATTACTTTTTGACAATAAAAAATGCCAGTTTTCCATGTAAATAGATCCTTGGTTCCGCACCCCTCTCCCTCTCCCTCTCCCTCTCCATCTCCAGAAACAGCTTGGTGAGCTCCTCCAGTCAGGACAGAAGGCTCTACTGTACACAGAGAGGGGCGGGCGGGGGGAACAAGCTGATACCCTGGCTTCTCTCCAGACACAGCTGGATGAGCTCCTCCTGTCAGGACAGAAGACTCTACTGTACACAGAGAGGGGCGGGAGGGGTGAACAAGCTGATACCCTGGCTTCTCTCCAGACACAGCTGGATAACCTCTCCACCAGTCAGGAAAAGTGGCTCTACTGTACAGAGAGGGGCGGGAGGGGGAACAAGCTGATTCTCCATGTGCATGTTTCTGTGGGGTGTTTGTCCCATTGAGTGTACTCCTGGTCTGTGAGGGGACCCCGTATAGGGCAATGGGTTGGATTACACTTTCAAATATTTGGAGCCAGATTCTTGTTGGTGGATTGATGTTGAAGAGCCTCCTTCTTATTGCGTAGAAAGCCCTTCTTATTGCGTAGAAAGCCTTCTCCCTCAGTGCCTTCGCTGCCAGGTCAAAACTTCCAGATGAGCTGATGGTATATGTGATATGTGATATGCCGAGATATGTGTAGCTGGATGAGTGCTCCAATGTGTTGTTGTTAAGTGTGAATTTGTACCTGTTTCCCTGAGGTCTGTTTTTTTTCTGGAAAACCATAACTCTGGTCTTGTCCAGATTGACTGTCAGCACCCAGGTCTGACAGTGCTGCTCCAGCAGTGCTAGGTTCTGCTGAAGCCCCTGTTCTGTGGGCGACAGCAGGACCAAGTCATCTGCATAGAGCAGGAATTTGATTTCTGTGTCGTGTAGTGTGAGACCAGGAGTCGCAGACTATTCCAACATTCCTGCTAATTTGTTGATATAGATATTAAACAGTGTTGGGCTAAGGCTGCAGGCCCACAGGCCTTGGCTCAGGCTGCAGCCCTGTCTCATCCCACAGCCCCACGGCCAGTGATGGTGATGTAATTAATATATCTTTAATAACCAGTGAAATCCAGGAAACACTCAAAGTCCTTTTTGAACTTTGGAAGGGAAACACAGAAAGCCTTAAAACCTGTTAAGTTCCCTAAAGCTTTCTCAGTCAAGTATGAAAGTTTACCCACACACCCTCCCCATACACCCTGCCCCCTGACCCTGTTTTGCGTCAGGAAAGATGAATACAAACCTATTTCCTTTTGAAACTCATCAAAAAAGACACACTCACCAGAGCTTGCACAACTTTAACTAAAACAACAAAGACCTCTTCACTGTGTGAAAATACAACCTTTATAAGTTTATGCAGGTAAATAATTGCTATTAGGAATTACTTTTTAATCTATCAATGTTAGATTAAAAAAAAACACATTGCCCGACGTTAGAAAGCATCTTGCATTACATTGCTTGAAAAATAATTTTATTTCGAGAGACTGGATAAGTAATTCAAGTGTTTTTTAACTTCCTGAAAAACAAGTAATAATAACAATATATGTGAATGTTTTATGAATGTCTGTAGAGTGTATCTTATTTTTAGTTTTGTAGCCAAAGGGCCTTGCAGATCAGATCAGATTCCCTTCTCCCCCCACGGAAAGACAGACAAATGTTTTCACTGCTTATTAGTCGCTATTCAGAGGGAAATGCAGTGATGTCACAGTGCAAGCGAGCAGCTCCGAAAGAGAGAGAGAAAGAGAGAGACCCGGGGGTGCAGAACCAGGGAATAAGGTACCTTATCCCATTTTATGATAAGGTACTCTGGTCACTATTCTGAACGGAAAGCAACTCAGTTTATACAGTTTTCACTTTGCTTGGTAAAATTGGCATGGTCACTTGTTCTCAATATTTATAGATATCCATCAATACCACATCAATCAACGCTATTCAAACACTTCTCAAAGCGCCTTACGGGATAAAAACAACAATATTGTATTAAATTGCACTTTGACAGATCGTCTTTAAATCAATTGTTGATTTAAAGTTTGACAGTAAATGTTTATATTGTAACGCATACTGTACAGCCTCTTCTTTACAAAAATTTTAAAAATCGTTTGCGCAGCCTAAGAGGGGGTCTGCTCTCAGTGACAGCTGACAATCCTCCATACACTCAAGTGAAAAATTAATAACGCCAATGTAAACATCGTATTTACAATTTGTTGATAATAAAAATGTTAAGTTCTCTAAAGCTTTGTGATAGTCTACCCAGGGAGTTTGTGTAAAAGATCAGCTACAATGGGAAGATGCGACACTGAAGATATTATTAATAACCTTTTAAATCTGAAGGGAGATCTAAAGGGACCCCACACGATAGAAGCAGGAAGCAGACACAGGAACCGTTGTCAGAAGGAAAAAAGGCGACTATTCACTGTTATTAAAAAATGACTTAGACTCGAACATGTTGTGATATTTAGCAATATAAAAAGTCAATTAATTGTCCATAATATTACTATTTTATTATAAGAAATGTTTGTTAAAAGAAAAGTCATGGCACTGGCTGGATTTGAACAGCCAACCTGTCACTCACATGTCCGGCACTTAGACCACAACACCACTCGCAAGGTCACATGAGTAGTGGTGAAACAGCCGTACACATACAGTATCAACAGACATTGTTTTGTGAATATAATTTTATCGTTATTAATTTCTTTAGATACGCAATTCCATATTATATTCCCTATTAATCAAATTCTAAAAGTAGGCTTGTTTGCTCCGGTATTGAGCGTATTCGCAGAAAAGCTTAAAACTACCACTTTTTATATACGTTATTTCACGTTAGTTAAAGACTTCGATGCTTAAAATGTTTAGGGAGAAATGGAATACTGGTGTGTATTTTTTCTTTAAAGAACCGAGACCAGCCATACTGTATACAGTTTACATACTGTAATACTGTATGTTTATGTTCCAAAATTAATATCGTTTATGGCCTTCACACGCGTTATGCTCCTATTCTTTTTATGCTCAGCTACTAAGATTTCCCTTCAGTGGTAAAATTCCATTTAAATATTCAATACTAAAACGGGCACAGTAAAGACATTTACAGTAAATCTTTTAACGACCGACCAACGCACCATGAGTGCCCCTGTCTGTTCACCAATCACGGACCCCGGTATGACACGCGATGACGTAGCCAAATACCCGCAGTACGTGTTTGTGCCACCAACTTTGAATGGCTGCATCTGTAAATATATTATATATTCTGTATATGGCTGGTAGTGTTAGCTAAAATAAAAAAAAATCCACAACAGTATTCTTTTTTCAGAAATGTTTTATGCATCAAACTCTTTAACTTGGTCACTTACTGTAGTTATTCTGGAAAATGTTTTACTCATTCTGACTATATTAAATTTATACATTTAATAGCTGTAACGTTTTAACCTTTTCTACAAATACTTGCTGTCATTATTTCAGTAAAAAGACGTACAATCTGCTTATTAGGGAATATAATGGAACCGTGTATCTAAAGAAATAAATAAAAATATTAATTAAGGATCTAAATATAATATATTTATATAGCTGGTAGTATGATTGTATTCCACTTTCTTTGTAAACATCTGTAATTCAATTTCTTTGACTCATTCACTTGTGATTACTTTGGAATCATTTTAACCTGTCTATTTCAGCTTATTTCCAATTGGCATGTTGATGCAGTGGGTTGGTATATGTCTTTTGGATCTCAGAGGTCTGGGTTCGATTCCCGCTTAGGTCACAAGTTTTTCTTCTAACAAGCAAAGACTTCTTTTAAAAATAAAATAAAATAGTACATATTATTAAACTATACTGACTTTATTATTTTTATATATCACAATGTGTTTGATGTTAAATGATGATAAAATATAAATGAGCAAACATGAATACTGTCAACAGTGAGAGTAAAAAACAGTTCAACCGGTTTAATTCAGTTCAATTCAAAATACTTAGGACAATTTACACAAGATATTATATTACACAAAATATTATAATTATAATTGAGAATAACAAAGTGATATTAAAAAGATCACTGAAAACTATAATAATTATAATATATATGTTATAACTATAATATCTTATCATTATTAACAATATGAATTTAACAATAAATAATAATTTCAAACTTCACAAAAACTTTTCAAAACGTGCATTTTGTTTATATCATTTATTTATATTTCTAACACTATAACATCCCACATTTTAATTTGTCTTTTATTTAGACTGAACCTGCGGTCCATGTGGGTCCTAATGCCCCAGTATAGTGACGGGGACACTATACTGTAAACAGGTGCCGTCCTTTGGATGAGACGTAAAACCGAGGTCCTGACTCTCTGTGGTCATTTAAAATCCCAGGGTGTTTCTCGAAAGAGTAGGGGTGTAACCCCGGCATCCTGGCCAAATTTCCTGGCCTCCTAATAATCCCCCTCTATTACTCTGCTCTCCTCCCCACTGATAGCTGATGTGTGGTGAGCGTTCTGGCGCACTATGGCTGCCGTCGCATCATCCAGGTGGATGCTGCACATTAGTGGTGGAGAGGAGTCCCCATTACCTTTAAAGCGCTTTGAGTGGACTGTCCCGAAAAGCGCTATATAACTGTAAGCAATTATTATTATTATTATTATTATTATTATTATTATTATTATTAATATTAATATTAACATAATAACATGTATTAACCCCCAGACCATCTTCAAGATGTTCAGAAAGAGCTCGGAAGGTATTGTTTCGTGCCAGCCAGCACATTATCACCTCACACTAGGGAAGGGAAAGTTCTTGTGAGCATTTAATAGGGAAAGGAAAGTTCTTGTGAGCATTTATTTCACTCTCCATAACTTTCCGCAGCCCCCACACACAAAGGTGATAAATTTATTCAAAAGCTTGCAGTGTGTTAACACACACTCTGCTAACAGTGCTAACAGGCACTAATCTACAGTACAGACAAATTTAAAATTTAAAATTATTCAAGCAAAATTAGCTGTCAAAATCAGCTACTTTGCAAGCAGTACACAACTTCTCAAAAGGTACCATTTGTCTCTCGTGCAAACTCAACAGAGTTTTATTTTTTTTTAATTTCGAAATTTGGACAGTATGCCTGAGAGACTCATTCATACAGTAGTATGATAGTAAACAAAGCCTTCCTGCACTATTGGTTAATAGTGAAACAATTGCTTCACTTGATCTCTTTACTATGCATATTTAAATCTGCTTAATATTGAATATTAATATGGAATTTCACAACTAAAGGGAAAGTTTGGTAGCTTAGCATAAGAATAAGAGGACCATATTGTCCCCGAACGTCTGGCTGGTAGTAGTAGTTTAAATAAAAAATACACAACAGTATTCCACTTTCTTCATAAGCATTTTAAGCATCAAAGTCTTTCATTCGGTTACTTACTATGGTTATTTTTGAAAATTTGTATGTGCTTCTTCTGACTATATTAAGTTTATATACTTTCTAAAAAGTTATAATGCTTTAACCTTTTCTATTGCAGTAAAATAGGGTATTTTATATGGAATCATGTATCTAACGAAATCAATAACAATATTTAAGGATTTTTTTTTCATATAGCTCAAAGTATTACCGTAGTCCACTTTATTTGTAAACATCTGCATCAACTTGACTCATTCACCCGTGATAACTTGAAAACATTTTTCCTGTCCTTTCAGCTAGTTGTCAAGTGGCGCATTGGTGTAATGGCTTTGGCGCATGACTAGCATGCTGGAGGTCGGGCGTTCGAACCCAGCTCCTGATATGAGTTTTCCTTTAACAAATAAACATTTCTTTGAAAAACTAAATAGTAAATATTATCAACACTATATTCAATTTATTGGTATTTCTGAATATCACAACATGTTTGAAGTTAAGTGATTTATTAATAACTAATCATTTCAAACTGCTTATATTTTAAAATTGTATTTTGTTCGGGGTGATTTGTCAATGTTTTCACAACCTTCAATTTATTAAAAGTCTATTTTTGAGACAGAGTGTGCCAGACCTCTGTTTAATTTCTTAAAATTCCTCTGTATTTCCTGTTTTCACACAGATAAGAATAAACTACATATGCAAATCTTTTCAGAGGCAGAAAAATGTTCTGTGCTCAATAGCTGTTTTACCACAGTATGCATTATGTTACATTTGTAAGCATCAAATTCATAAAAAAGGTTACCAAACAATATTGGTGAAACTGTTACCTGTCCTGGTTAAAGTTTAGAAAATAGATAGGTGGATTTACACTTGTAATAAACGTTCCAATTTTAATGCAATAAGGAAGATATTATTAATAATAAATGACCTTGGAAGGTCTGTAAACTGAAGATTGAGTCTTTTCTTTTCAGCTTAAAATTAACTTTTACCTACTACAGTATATTCCATTGCAGCCACTTTATGTAATGAAGCTCCGTACTCCTTACAAAGGCTGGGAGTGTCACATCTCGCTGTGTTTGTTATGTAGAATAGTCAGTTCTGGGGGATGGGAATACATTTTCAATAACATGCTCTGTTGTCATAGTTGCTTTTTAACATAAGGCAACCAGCAATCAAATGTCCTGTATTTAACACCCGTTTTTCCATACTGTAGTTATAAAACTTGAACAAAGACGTGCCACATGCAAACAGCTCGATGTTGTATATTTTTAAAGCCACTATAGTTGTGGAAAATACATTTGTCCTGCATCAAAGCTGAACTAGTTCAGAGTGCCTGCCCTACATTAAAAATTAATTGTCTTTTGCAACAGTATCAACAGCGATGTAGTTAAAAAGGGACATGTCAAAATGTTTCCAAAATAATCACAAGTGAACGAGTTGATGGATGATAACAATAACCCTGAGTTGTTTCATGTTAATCATGCAATCCAACTGAAAGCAGGATACTTAAATCAATGCGAAAATAATTTATTTTTTGCAAAGGAACCTTCTTCGGGTGTAAGGTGGGTCACAGCAGATCAGAAGGTTGCTGACAAAATAGTGCACTGCCCACTAACTGTAAAGACCGTTCTTCACTTTCTATTTTTTAAAAAACATTTTAAAAAGTTTATCTATACAAATACCACAGACTATTCCCGATTGTTTTTTTTTTAATGTCACACTTAGTTCAATATTTTATTTACACCTAAATAAGAACGTCAGGTGTTAGCATAAACTATTAGTAATCAATAATATTAAAATTCACATTTAATTTGTTGCACTTCTTCCACATCTTGTAAAAACATTAATTTACAAGAATTTGTTCAAATATACGTTGAATCTGACTATCAGAAAATAAGTAAAATACAAACTTATAAAGTAAAAAAATTAAGGTAAAATAAAATTTGAAATTCAGACAGGATCTCTTCCTACTCTCTCTCACCCACTTTGATTGGGACATAGAATGATTAAAAATGGGAAGGAATGTTTCGTGCCAGTGAGCGCATTATCATCTCGCACCAGAGGGAAGGGAAAAGGCAGGTAATGCTTGTCATTTAATGTCTCCATCACTCTGCTCAGTGATATAACTTTTATATAAACAAGTGTGTGGGGAATCATTTAGGCTGCATTTAAATTGGGGCTCTGTATTCTTCACACCTGAAACAGTGTTTTCTCTGAAAGCATTTTCTTCCCTTTTTAGCTGCTGTTTTGCAGCCTACACATGCTTACACAGCTCCCTACGTGAATTCTCGTTCTTGACTGAGAAAGCTTTAGAGAACTTTACAACCATTTTTGTTTTTAAAAAATTGTTAATATGACGTTTACATTGACATTTGTATTAATTTAGCGTATGGAGGAGAGTCAGCTGTCAAGGAGAGCTCCCAACTATCCAGCCATTGCAAGCCACTGCAGCCACTGCAGCAGCCACAAATAAATAAAAAATAAACTTTTTTTTCTCCTGATGGTAACTGTAACAAATTGTCACGTTTCACATCTTTGTGAAACAATCATGACATTCTCATCCAATCAAAGGTTTAATGTTTTTTTTTTATTTTGAAACCGTGATCTTGACATGCAGGTGTGAAGTAGAGCTAACAGCTTCAGGTTCAAAAGGTTATTAATAATATTTACCATGTCGCATTAACATTGTTCTTACACTTGTCAAAAGAGGCGATACACAACGTGTCTCTTCTATAACTCTTCAGTTTACAGAGAAATTCCACCAGAGCTACACAACATTGTCCAATAATAATCTTCTTGTGTCTAATTTTCAGGGAGTAACCCTGTTAAAAAAGTAAACAGCGCATTGTTCCTTGACTATGGTTAAACAGTACCTATGATGTCTGGTGGTGTTTCAGCGTTCACTTTCCTGTAATCTGTACAGAACCATAAACAGGGGGGGCATCACAGACTTCCTTCTTTGATCTCATCTTCCAGTAAATAATGTACAGTTTATCACCTTCTGCAATGCTTCTAGTTTAGCAGAATTTGCGTGATAAGCACATTGTTTAATGGGGATGACATTACCCACGTCTGTATCACTGTATGTCGGAGTATCTGTTAATAAAACTGCTTGATTTCTTTATCCGTTTCAACTAAATGATGGGAATGTAGATTCAAATCTGTCAGAATCGCATAACAAGAACATTGGCATCTAGACAGTGTACATTAGTAAACAACAGAGGGTGACTGGCTCAATTGAAGGTGTAACCCGTCTCTCTTCACTGTTATGGTGCAGTTTCAACATATGGATAAGCTGCTCGCGGTCACTGGCAATTGTAAAAAAAAATGTTTTTCCCTCCTTTTTTAACTTAAAAAAATCTGCGAAGAAATCCTTAATCACAAAACCATCACTTAATTTATCCAGATACACAAATTCACACCAGAGCCAACAACAAGCTATAATAGTGGACTATTTTTTTGTGCTGACTATTAAAGAAACAGACTGAAAGTAATGGTCTGATCGCGCTTTGGACCATTGGGTGCAGTGCACTACATTACAGTGCTTTGTCAATTACCACTACAAGGACAATAAAAGTTTTGATATTTTTTATATTTTAGCTGCTTAGTTACACAATTCCATATTAATATAACTATCAAGTGGTATTAAATACGTACAACTTTTTTTACAGCAAGTTGTGTTCTTACTACGTATTCTTAGAAAAGGATAAAACGTTATAACTTTTTATGATGTACAGTATATAACTTTATAATATTAGAACAAGCAAGTTAAAACCATAACCTACTGTAAGTTACCAAATTAAAGACTTTAATGCTTAAAATATTTATGAAGAGGGTAGAATACTGTTGGGTATGTTTTCATATTAAGCCATCGCTACCACCTACTGGGCGTACATTAGATTACTGTATGTACAGTATTACATTACAGTACTGTTTTTGTTTTCTGCTGCCAATATTTACCTTTGAATTTTCTCTATGTAAAGCTGAAAAGGCACATCATGTTCACAAGCTACAGCATGATAAAAGTTTAAAATTAATTAAAGCCTAAATGGTGTACAGCTTAAATTCCACACATCCCTTTAAGCTTTCACAGCTCCACCTGGTGGTTTTACAAAGAACTGCAGTCACATTACTGAAAATATCTAAAACTCTGCAGTCTACCGCAATCTCAACCACAAACTACTGTGGCTCGATCTGTACATGTTCAATTCACATTCATGTTCTTATAGCAGGGTACTGAGGAGCCACCTGCACCCCAACAAATAAAGGTGATAGAGGTGTTAAAAATTCAAAGGGATGCAGTGACGCAGCGTTCAGCACATTTGTTAATTAATGAGAGGCCATGAACAGCTGCAGCACCCTTGTCAATGGTAGTGGTTTAATAATAAATCGAATTCCAATAAGATTAACTACAGAACCTTTTCTTTATCTGTTTCAGCTAAATGAGACAAATAGAAAGTCAAATCACTCAGGATCTCAGAGTTTAACAAGGGTCAGAAACATTTCGCATAACAAAACTGTGAAAGAAGCAGACTTAAGAAGAGTTTAGATGGGACATTTCCTCAGATGTCCAAACAGCTCAATGAAAATGTAGCGGTAATGTTTATTAATAAGGAATAATTAATTGCTGTGCTTTCCTAAATGTGGGCCTATCTCTCTTCCTCATCTCTGTGGTGCTGGCCACAGAGAGGCATTATTGCTGGAATGTTTCTTTACTGATAAGGAGTAGCTCCCACAGGGGGATATGCTCAGCCATGCCTGGCTATCATGATCAATGGCCATTCCAGGCGCCTATCTGTCTATGAGATTCTAGGGAACATCTGAATTGCAGTCCTAGATGTCAGAGGTCATTGTTACTCATCCCTAGAAGGGACCAGCCAATTAGGAACCTGCAGGGCATGGCAACACCAAATGGGTCTCTAATACACAACAAACTCTCAAATAATCGTCATCCGTCTTGTTACTGGTTTAGAAGACACTGCAGAGCTCAGAGCAGCTCTTCCGTCCTCTCGTGCACACTTTCAGTCAAGTGACTGCCAGCACTGTTATCTGCCATCTGTATCCAGGAACACTGTTATATGTTTTATACACACAATTTATGTATTCATAAATATATCTTGTGTATTAAATCCGTGTGTGTGCTTCACTGATTGATTGATTTTCTAATTGCCATAAAAGAATCACCTTGTGGTTTATTGCTACAATTAATAAATTGTCCCAGTAAATTCACAAAACTCCTAAAAAATAAACTGCAATACAGTCATGAAGACAGTTTTTAAATTCTTCAAGCAAAATTAGCTCTTTAAAGTTTGTTAAAATCAGCTAATTTGCAAGAAGTACATGACTTCTAAAAAAATACCCATTACTCTCATCCAAAGGTTTGATTTTTTTGTATAATTCTGAAACCTTGGACGGTATACCCCGGGGACTCATTCCTAGTATAATTCAAACAAAACACCTGCTTCCCACACTGTGATCCTGACATGCAGATGTGAAGTAGGGATAAAAGCTTTTGTTTTAAAAGATTTTGGTTTTGTGTTAAGGTTTGTATCTATTGTAACTGTTAATATAATCGCAAGTATAATTGCAGTTCTACTGTTATTGCCTAATATGGTGATTATTATACATGTGTGTTGTGTGATGTGGTTTTTGGGGTTATAATAAATTGAACACGCATTTTTATTTATTTGTGGAATAGTTTGTATTACATATTGTTTAATCACACTGTTAGGCTATATAACTGCAATGAGGAAAAAGATCATAAACAGGACTTTTTTCTCCCAATCAGGATTTGTTAAGCAGTGCTTTCTTATCTCCCTCTGCAATACACGTGCAAATCACATCAAGTCATATCCACAGATACAGTATACTGAAACAGTAGTATAGACAGGTCAATAAACTGTAGTGTGATTAGTATAAATATACCATGTATACAGTATGATACTATATGGTTTTAAAGCCACTAGAATACAATATGTGAAACATATTTTTGTAATCACAATTTACTTGTTGCTGAAATCTGCATTAAGGTATATTATAAAATATCTTAATGAAGAACTAAACTGGAAAGAAGCACATTGCATATGCAACAAGTCACAGTATAGTAATAAACTTATTACTTAAAATCAATTTATTGATATACTGTAGATATGTTTATATAGCTGGTAGGGGTAGTTTATTTCACTTTCTTTGTAAACCTCTGCATCAAATTCTTTAACTTGTAAACTTGTGGTTATTTTAGAAAAGGTCTGATGCTTTCTTTAACTACATTTTGCTGTCATTACTGTTGTAATCGAAAATAAAATGCTCATAGTTTTTAATGTTGTTTTCTCACTGCAAGTGAAGCTTTGGTACAGTGGTGAAGTGCTTGCCTATCACTTAGAACTTCAATTCTGGGTCAAGGCATAAGTTTTATTTTTAACAAATAAAGACACCTTCTCTAAAAAAGAAATAGTAAATAATATGTACACTATATTGACATTTGATTATTGTTTATATATCACAACAAGCAAAATATTAAAATAATGTTTTTAGACTTATAATCTTAAATAACAAAGTGGTATTTAAAAGACCATTGAAACAAAAATGAAAAAAAATGAGATAAGGCTGGGACCTGCAACAGAGTGAGAACTGCATAAAAGTGGAGGAAGGAGGTAGCTAAAAATAAAAATAACCAAAGTTTAGTAACATCTCTGAACATCCATATTAATTTATGAATAATACTTATTGAAAAATAATATACATATATAGTACATAATGGTAGCTAAACTAAAACTATATGTATACAACAGTATTCCACATTCTTCATAAACATTTTCTACAACAACATTTTTATCTTGGTCACTTGCTGTGATTATTTTAAGTGTTGAAGTGCTCCTTTAACTACATCCATTGAAATGGAAAAATGAAACATGAATGAGAATGATGCTTTGGCAACACATTGTAGAATTCTTGTCTTTCATGCAAAAGGGTCTGGGTTTGTTCCCAGCCAGAATGCAAGCTGTTTAAACAAATTGTCCCTTGGGGATAATAAAGACTTTCTGTAATAATAAAATATGTAAATTATATTCCAATTTCTGTTAATTTTAGATATCACAGTATCTTAAATATTAAAATAAGATAAATAATAAATAATAAAGATGCCCAGAAATCACAATCACATTGTATATGTGTATACAATGTTTAGTTTTAAATACTAATACTAATACTAAAATAATAATTATTTTATTATTGATACTAGGTATAAATTTAACAGGAATTGAACTCAAGGACATCCCCATAAATTTGCCCCCTCTGCACATTTTTATATATGTTATTTTCCTACCTTTTTTCTTCTTAGTAGTTTTTTATGTTTTTTATAGTCAATTGGCGTAATCAAAGAAGGAGTGTTAAGTCTCTTTCTTGTCTGAAGAAGGACTATCTCATATTTCTTTGGAGCAGTTTGCAACCATTTTTATTTTCTTTGCAATGCCACTTGGAAGTGTAATATCAAATTAAACTAATTGTAAATAAAAAGCACGCTACAGATGCAGCCATTCAAAATGGGTGGGGTATTTCGCGGCATACCCCGGTGGGCGTGTCGCGGTATCACGTGGTATCACGCAGTATCACGCGGTTAATCGCGTCATTTGACGTCATGCCGGAAACTATCCAGCGTCACCTTGTAAAACCGCCAGGGGGAGCTTAACCTCTCATGTACAGCATTTGAGCTTTTAATTTTGAACTGTGTATTATAGCATGTTAATCATCAGTCATTAAAATGTTGGTATATTTTATGAAAGCAAGACTGCTAAGTTGGACAAAAGTACACAACCTACCTTTATCAGAAATATTTATGCATCAAAGCCTTTACCAAAGATATTACTAATAGGATTAATAATGAATGACTTTGGACAAGCTGTATACTCAAAGTATAATTTCTTTAGCACATTTGTACAAGCACTTGGAATCTGTCCAAGCCATACTTTGTCAGGCATTTTGTTTTACTTCAACGGGCATAAAAACTCCCTTGCTTTTAACAGGGCGTTTCATAATTTCTAACTACAAAAATGATTTAAAATGCGACACTTATCATTCAACTAGAGCTCAAAATATCACAAGGATCCTCAAGAGCACAGCAAAGAGTGTATTAAAAGATACTTGTATGTATCAACGCTTTCTTTTCCGTATACCAGATTTTATGGAACCACTTCACAAGGGTGTCAGCCAGTCAGATTCCAGGAATCAGTACTTTAAAGGAAAAATACACACCGGTATTCCATTTCTCCCTAACGATTTTAAGCATCGAAGTATTTAACTAGCATGTGAAATAGCGTGTGAAAAAGTGGTAGTTTTAAGCTTTTCTGCTAATATAATATGGAATCGCGTATCTAAAGAATTTAATAACGATATGATTATATTCGTGTACTGCGACAGGGCTGTGTAGGGCTGTTTCGCCTCTCTCTTCATGCGACTTCCCTTGTAGCCTACTGGTCTACGTGCCCGACTACCAACTCACGGGTTGTGTGTTCAAATCCAGCTGGTGGTGGACTTTTCTTTTAACAAACATTTCTTCGAAAAAATAGAATAGCGATATTATGGACAATCAATTGACTTTTTTATTTCAAAATATCACAACATGATCGATTCTAAGTCATTTTTGATAACAATGAATAGTCACCTTCTTCCCTTCTGACAATGGTCCCTGCTTCTGCTTCCTGCTTCTATTGTGTGTGTGTGTGTAATAGAGTAAATTTTTATAGAGAAATGGAAGCTGGACAGTATGCGTTACAATATAAACATTTATATTGATTTAAATCGTGTTTTGATTTAAATCGCAAACGTGTTTAATTATATGTGTTTTTTTATCATAATCAGGCTAATGCAACATAAATTGATACAGTATCTTTGTCTTCTAAGTATCTTAATAAACTTTCAGCATAGCTTTCTACCCGTTTAGATTTATATTTCTTGGGATTTTGGGATCAAACGTGGAAGGATTAGATTGTAATCGTTTTTATTTTTCAAATACGTTTTAGAAAAGTGTAATCTATACCTGCCCAGACTGTACGCCTTCCTAAACCTCGCCTTTCACTCCTGTCCTGCTCTTCCCCGCGCACCCCAGCCGGGCGCTCTTCGGCCTCTGCCTGGGACGAATGTATATTCTGATATTTACACACGGCGCGGCACCGAGGGAGCATCTGCATTTATAACTTAGTTTTTAAAATTAGTCAAGCAATATAAAGCATCTCCTTTTACTTTTAAGTCCCTTAAATACATTGAGCACAGTTTTCTCACCACTTAAGATTGCTTTTGATACCATCCTTACACAAAGCAGAAACTTTCCGATGACATACAGTATAAGTGGAAAGATTACAGATTTTAATCGTCTTTAATTTTGTTACGTTATAAGTTTTAGGAACGTTTCATCTAAACAAACACCACAAAACTATTCTCGATTGTATTTCTGAATGTTATGTTACACCTACAGTAGTTCACTGCTTTAAATACATCGAATTAAGAAAGTTAGGTTTAGCACTTTAGATCTTTTTTTCTGAACCAGGGAAAATCTGATCATGTTTCTCTATAACAATAATAAAAAACTTTATATTACATATCACCTTTAAAAGTGGCATCTCAAAGCAATACAGTAGATCGAAAAACAGTTAAAAGGGACCAAAGTAAATACCAGACAAACGCAAACGCATTTTTAATAAAATGCTTTTATTCATTCAGCAGAGAGTGAGAGGGACATCCAGCAGAGAGAGACACACACGCCGGTTTTCATTGACAAAAAGTAATTGTTTTTTTTACATTTTTTTACATGTTTTGTTTGTGGAAAGACTGTCCACAAACGTGAGACTGTCTTTCTCAGACTTACATTCCCGAATGTCCCCCGCCCCGGTCAACAATCCTAGGAAGAACACGAAACAGCCTGTTAATAAAATTGTTACAATTTTGTTCAGTCAGTTCTTCCTCCCAGAATTTATAGATCGCATCGATCAGTTCCTGCTTTGTGACGGGCTTAGCAGTTTTCCGAACGTAGTCTTTCAACGAATGCCAAACCATCTCTATCGGATTTAGATCTTGGGATTCGGCTGGAGTTTTCACCCAGTTCACTCCTTCTGCTATAAGCCTCGCCCTTGCTGCTGTGTGTTTCGGATCGTTGTCTTGAAAGAGACGGTGCCTTGATCCAAACTGCTCCCTGATATATGGGGCAGCATGCTGTGTGATCACGACTTCCTTGAAGAATACACGGTCCATAATTCCTTCGAAAATAAGAAGTGGTCACGGGCCTCTTCTAGATATACCCACTCAGACGTGAACCTTCAGTGGATGTTTGGGCTTTGGCTTGTCCACATATCTCCCCTTTTTGCAAAATCCCATTGTTGAAAACTGTTCCAGAGCCACTGTTGTATTGTCGGTGAAAAGTACATCCTGAAATGCCTCCCCCTGTTCAATCCATTGCTTGAGTCTTTCCTCTTTGTTTTTTAGCCTTATCATGGGGCATGTGTTGGTTTTTCTGTATCTCCATCCAAGCCTCCTGCGTACTCTTCTTATCGATGTCGGGCTAATGGTCGCACGAGGTCAGCCCATAGCCATCTTTGGACTTGCATTGCCGGTAGCTCATCATTTTCATCAGTCAGTCCTCGCACAATAGGACTTGAAAAAAAAGAGATCAACAGTTAGTTTTAAAATTAATGTGCGTAGTTGTATTTACATGCAAGAAAGGTATTTTTAGAAATTTATTTACCTTTGAATCGTCCTCGGTTTAGATTCTCTTTGCCTCCTTTCCCCTATATAATGCCGTCTCACTGTGCTTTCAGAAACGAAGATGTCCATCGAAGCCAACTGCTGTACAATGTCCCGTTTTGGCTTCCCGTTTCTTTTCATCTTCATTATTTGGTGTGAGAGAGTCTTCGTGATTTTGGTCATTGTCCGTCTCCTTACCAAAGCAATACAGTGGTGCAGCTTGAATTCTGTACCTATATACTGTATGGTATGGTACAGATAAAACTTACACCATACCGATGAGCTAATACAAGGGAAGGACACTCCTATTTTATTTAAAACACAATATGCCAGGAAATGTGTCTGATGCATTAGCAAGTTAAAACAATTGGGTCGAAAACCTGGGCATAACACCATTTCCTTTTTCTGATCACTCGCTTTCTGGATACACGTCTCACCTGTCCTGTTCTTTGTTTTCCTGGTTTGCTGATTATGCCTGCTGCGGTCCACTCCTACCCTCACACCTAAAGAATACTATTTTAAATTTCTTGGTGCAGTTCATTGTGCAATTAACCCTTGTATGTGCTGTCCGCACCCAAAATGCAATTTAAAAAAAGTCCAAAACCGAGCTCAAAATGCAATTTAGAGCTTTCTGGCAAGAGGAGACACCCAAATCAATGAGACATGCCACAGTTTGTGCATGAACAGGGTTATACTGCCTATTCCCTTTGATACCCGATTAAAAAAAAAAATGTTTTGAATCCCCGGCTGAACCGGGCATCCATATGAATCAAGTAACAGGTTTATTCCATGCTGAAAAAAAGAAGAAAGAAAACACATTCCATAAGAATTGACTGAGCTCCGCTCTGTACCACGCAATGATCCCCCCGGAGTCTCTGCCCCGGGTTATTTGGGTTTTTAGACAGAGGGTAAAAAACTCTCTCTCTGGCTTGACCTCCCCCTCCATGGGTATTGTCTGTTTTTTTGTTAAAAAGGCTCGCCAGCTAATGTGAATCGAAACCTGTCTTTCTAGCTTTTAAAGTCGTGCGATGTGTAAGCCACAATTCAAATAGAGAAAAAAGACCTGACTGACAAGAGTTAAGATGTGGCTGTCAATGTTGGATTAAAAAAAACACATTGCCCGACGTTTGTTGCATTGCTTGAAAAATAACTTTATTTCGAGAGACTGGATAAGTTATTCAAGTGTTTTTTTTTTAACTTCCTGAAAAACAACTAATAAGTTAACTATATATGCAAACGTTTTATGATATGTCGCTGTTGTGAATGTCTGTGGACATGTGCTGGCTGGACAGGAGGCTCTACTGTACACAGAGAGGAGCGGGAGGAGGGGACAACCCGATACACACTCTTAGAGTTTGATTAATAGGGAATATAATACAAAAATAAAGTACTAAAAATAAGATACACTCTACAGACATTCACAACGGCGACTGTCAGAAGATAGGACACAGCGGCTCAGGCACCCGCTGAATGGAAAAGGGGCACTTTAATGTTCTGTATGGCTAATACTAAAGCCAATACTAATATTCAATACTTTAATATTCTTTTCTGTATGTTTAACAATAGTGGGTACTGGCCTAATTCGTCCCTGCTCCCGTTGTTAGGTGTTAATGTGTTGTTAAGTGTGAATTTGTACCTGTTTCCCTGAGGTCTGTTTTTTTTTCTGGAAAACCATAACTCTGATCTTGTCCAGATTGACTGTCGGCGCCCAGGTCTGACAGTGCTGCTCCAGCAGTGCCAGGTTCTGGCGCAGCCTCTGTTCTGTGGGCAACAGCGGGACCAGGTCGTCTGCAAAGAGCAGGAACTCGATTTCCATAATTAATGCAGATCAGTAAATCAAGGGACAAAACAACTATTGCGCCCGGGTCCTCAATGGGCTTTGACGTGCTAATGCGTTGGTTTAACAGTCCGGGTGTGGCAAGCCTCTAATGTCTCCCGACTTCGGCAAAAGGCACCCACCTTTCATTGGAAGACAATGAACATTCTAGCCATACATGTGAATATAGCATAAATACACCAAGGGATTGGGTGAGCTCCCATCACAAAAAAAACTGCGAACCTGCACTACAGCGACCACAGTACAGTATGGAGACCAAGACCTTTTACGGGAAGAGACGGGGTGCTTCTGCCGCCCCAGATTCCAAAGAGCAAAGGGTAAGCAAATACAGCAGACTTAATCTGAAATACACGATTACAGCGCATATTACAAGGTATTATTGCCGTTTTTAATTTTAAATTCAATTATAATTATTTCTTCGTAGCCTGTTCTTCAAGAAAACACCGCACGGGCGAAACGATCTTTGAAATCTACCACCAGGACAGTAAAAAAGAAAGCGGTAAGACGGAAAAAAAGAAAAGTTTATTTTGACGTCTGTTCCGCGACTGATGAATACTACTGTGTGACTTTATTTCTTACATAAATTACGTTATTTTGCCACAGGCCGTGGGTCTCTGCTCTCGGCCACTGGCCAGGGTGCCAACCTGTAGAAGCAGCACCTGTGTGGAGACATTTCGGCAGCAGCGGGAGCAGTACGATGCATTACTGGGGAGGATTGGGAGGCTAGAGACACTCCTGAAAATGCAGAGGAAGGAGACAGTATGTTCCAGCAGTCAAACAGTTGAGCAGCTGTCTCCCGAAAAGTGCCTCTCCCCGCCGCGCAGGTTGCAATGCCTGCCGGAAGCTCTGCCCCCCGCAGAGCACACACCGCCTCAGGACACTCCATCCCGGCCTCTCCGTTCACCACCGCGCAGG
Organism: Lepisosteus platostomus; assembly: GCF_059453375.1. Lineage (NCBI taxonomy): Eukaryota > Metazoa > Chordata > Actinopteri > Semionotiformes > Lepisosteidae > Lepisosteus > Lepisosteus platostomus. The sequence goes on along the minus strand of NC_142621.1, from coordinate 22,603,238 downwards.
AATTTGTTGATGCTGTCCCCGCCGTCTATCTCCCCCCAGGAAGCACAGCGGAATTCCCAGACGCCAGTGGGACGAATAATTCTCCCAGATGTCCAACTGCTACCCATCACTCAGAAGATGGAGGGGGGGTTGTACTTGCAGTGCATCGGCATAGACGGGAAAGCAAGAGCCGACCGCTACGCCGCCCTCGTGTTTTGAAATCTTGTGACTTTTGAAATTTACTGGGGGTGGACCACGTCTGTAAATTATGATGGGTCCAGAGGCAAAAGTGCCTTGCCTTGCAATCTCCGGGAAACCATTAGTAGCATGGTGAATGGGAGATTCTCAACCCTTACTGCGTGCGACTGGAAAAGAATTCGTGATCGGATCAACGAAATGCTTCGTAGAAGGAGGCGCTCTTTTCCTCTAGTCTAACAGTCTGTCCACAAACAAAACATTCCTGTTAGACAAGAGGAATTGAAAAAAAACAATATTGTCAATGGAAACCGGTGTGTGTGTCTCTCTCTGCTGGATGTCCCTCTCACTCTCTGCTGAATGAATAAAAGCATTTTATTAAAAACGCGTTTGCGTTTGTCTGGTGTTTACTTTGGTCCCTTTTAACTGTTTTTCGATCTACTGTATTGCTTTGAGATGCCACTTTTAAAGGTGATATGTAAAATAAAGTTTTTTATTATTGTTATAGAGAAACATGATCAGATTTTCCCTGGTTCAGAAAAAAAGATCTAAAGTGCTAAACCTAACTTTCTTAATTCGATGTATTTAAAGCAGTGAACTACTGTAGGTGTAACATAACATTCAGAAATACAATCGAGAATAGTTTTGTGGTGTTTGTTTAGATGAAACGTTCCTAAAACTTATAACGTAACAAAATTAAAGACGATTAAAATCTGTAATCTTTCCACTTATACTGTATGTCATCTGAAAGTTTCTGCTTTGTGTAAGGGTGGTATCAAAAAGTAATCTTAAGTGGTGAGAAAGCTGTGCTCAATGTATTTAAGGGACTTAAAAGTAAAAGGAGATGCTTTATATTGCTTGACTAATTTTAAAAACTTAGTTATAAATGCAGACGCTCCCTCGGTGCCGCGCCGGGTGTAAATATCAAAATATACATTCGTCCCGGGCAGAGGCCGAAGAGCGCCCGGCTGGGGTGCGCGGGGAAGAGCAGGACAGGCGTGAAAGGCGAGGTTTAGGAAGGCGTACAGTCTGGGCAGGTATAGATTACACTTTTCTAAAACGTATTTGAAAAATAAAAACGATTACAATCTAATCCTTCCACGTTTGATCCCAAAATCCCAAGAAATATAAATCTAAACGGGTAGAAAGCTATGCTGAAAGTTTATTAAGATACTTAGAAGACAAAGATACTGTATCAATTTATGTTGCATTAGCCTGATTATGATTAAAAAAACACATGTAATTAAACACGCGTTTGCGATTTAAATCAAAACACGATTTAAATCAATATAAATGTTTATATTGTATCGCATACTGTCCAGCCTCCATTTCTCTATAAAAATTTACTCTATTCAAAAATGACTTAGAATCGATCATGTTGTGATATTTTGAAATATAAAAGTCAATTGATTGTCCATAATATCGCTATTCTATTTTTTCGAAGAAATGTTTGTTAAAAGAAAAGTCCAGCACCAGTTGGATTTGAACACACAACCCGTGAGTTGATAATCGGGCACGTAGACCAGTAGGCAACAAGGGAAGTCACATGAAGAGAGAGGCGAAACAGCCCTACACAGCCCTGTCGCAGTACACGAATATAATCATATCGTTATTAAATTCTTTAGATACGCGATTCCATATTATATTCCCTTTTAATCAAATTTTAAAAGTATGCTTGTTGACTCCGGTATCACGTTAGTTAAAGAGTTCAATGCTCAAAATGTTTAGGGAGAAATGGAATACTGGTGTGTATTTTTTCTTTAAAGTACCAAGACCAGCCATATACTGTATGTTTATGTTCCAAAATTAATATCGTTTATGGCCTTCACACGCGTTACAGTATGCTCCTATTCTTTTTATGCTCAGCTACTAAGATTTCCCTTCAGTGGTAAAATTCAATATCTACAACGGGCACAGTAAAGACGTTTACTGTAAGTCTTTCTACGACAGACCAACGGACCACGAGTGCCCCTGTCGGTCAACCAATCACGTACCGCGGTACCGCGCGTCATCGTGCGTCACAATGCGTGACGCCGTAGAAAATTACCTCCGGTACGTGTCTGTACTGCGCACTTTGAATGGCTGCATCTGTAGGTCAGCTATAGAAATTAAATTTAATAGATTAAGTTTAATGAATATTATAATTTAATATGTTTTTTTTGTTCTTGTGAAATAAGCCATCTTGTTCTCTAATAATCGAATAATCAAATTTTTATTGATGTTTATATTAACTTTATATATCACTGTATATGAAATATTAAATTTACATTCACAATCTCTTAAATCCATAGAGATACTGGGGACATATAAGATATTAAATTGAAGAAGAGAGCAGGAGATAGTAACATCAGCCTTAAATAGACCCCACCCCCCACAGACTGAGAAATCAATTTGGTGGTGTTAAAGATAATGCAAGCCCTGCTGCCAAAAGTAAAAATAAAAAATAAAACATTTTCCTTCATATTAGGACACAGAATAAATTATTTTGATGAATTACATCAAGTTTAATTCTCTTGTGTAACAAGATGTTTCCAAAATATGAAGCTTCCTAATTTTTGAATTATTCACTGCCACATTCAAATATTTGTTCTTAAATGACTAGTTTTAAAATATAATCATGGCGTGTAAATATATTAAATTTAAAGGTCAAATAGTAGCATCATAATTATAATATGAAGTAGGTCAGGTGGGTAGCTGCATCAGCATGCGTAGGCTGCAAAGGAAAAAGTAATAGGTTTATTCCATGCTGAAATTTCAGCTGTGGAACCTTCTTCAGGTGTGAGCGTTCTTCACACCTGAAACGTTGTGATTTCTGAAGTGGGACATGTATATATCTCACTTATCCAGCATCAAAGTATCACCACTTTAGCACACTGTGAGAGGTGTTGATAAGGTCTGTTAATTTAGCCTTAAAACAAAATTTACAGTAAGATGACATAAAGATGACTTGCTTTAGCAGCCCCAGTGGCTTAACACTACATAATAAAAGACAGGAACGACAAACAGGACAAAGCAGACCAATGTCTGCTGCATATCAAAGGACAGAACCTACAGCAAGACAGAGTAGGACAAGGAGTAATTACATATCAAAGAACAGGACAAGCACTCAGATTGTGAAACAAACTTTCTTCTGACTGTATATAAGAACTGGGAAACCCTTGCAGTTTGTCTGTTCTGGGGGGCAGACCCAGCGCGCGTTGTCAGACTTATTGAGCTCAATAAAACTGAATCTGCACAAGACTGTATCCTGCTCCTCTGATGAACAATTTCCCTAAACAATTTCTTTCTTCTCTTTTCAACATGGAATAAACCTATTACTTGTTCCATAATTACAATATAACATTCATGATATAATAATATAGCAACATCACAAAGTGACACTACATCCAGAAAATCTTGGATTATCTTGGGAATTAAATGCTGTGGTTGTCATTGTTTGTACTTACATTGGTGGATTTATAATTGTAAAATCATTCCAATTTAAATGCAATACTGAAGATACTGTCTTCAAAATGTGTTTACTTACATACAAAACATTTTAAAGCATTACTGAGGTCTGTATGTGTGGTGGAATCTGAGGCATGATTTGTCTACCTGTTTGTGCACAAGCATAATTTTTTCTGTATTAAACTCACAAGCCTATTTTTCACGTATACATATGTAGTGATTCATAGCCGGTTCAGGGACGCCAAATATGTAATCATAGTGGCTCTCTGAAGGCACCAGTTCTGTAGGGTTTGGGCATTTACTGAGACAATTATTAATTGTAGCAGTAAATCACAAAGTTGATTCTTTTGATGGCTTTAGAATCCAACCATGCGACATAACTCAAACAACGCGCACACACAGGTACTAATACACGAGGATACATTTATTAATACATAGAATATGCATATAAACCTAACAGATCTTATCGAGAGGGTTATCAGAATACAAAAGATATATATTCAATCAGTTACAAAGTGTTACACATCAAGAGGACATACGTTCAGTATATCATTCATTAAGACCGTTTCGTAAAGTGAACTTGGTTACAACTTCTACATTAGATACTCAAACAAGTACATAACTCTTAGGAATTAAATTGATATCAACTGGTTGGGATAACAATTGAATTCTCGAGCTGTAATGCATTGAAGTTGAATACTCATCCAATCTTTGGGGATTCAGATCTCCTGCGGGCACAAAGAAACAGTTGCAGGCTGTTGCTGTCCAATCCGCGCTCTCTGGCTCCGTGCCAGGCTGTGCTGTGCGGCTTGCGACGGTGCGCTGCTGATGCTCACTGTTGGCATTAACTAGCAAAGTTTGTGCACAGGAGAAAAGATGACTGTGGGTCCCAGCAAGTCAGGAAGAGGACTGGTTCGTTCCTGATGAAGAGCTAGTTCTGAATAGTGATTCAGCTTTCCACAGTTCCGACCTGTTCAGGAGGCCTGCTGCTGGTTACTCTCTGGCAACCTCCACTCTAGACTCTTAGAACAAAGGAAAGTTCTGGCACTCGGACACACTGGCCGTTCCGTGGTTGTCCGGGCTGAGTCTCAGGATGGTCAGGAGGCGCGCTGCGAGAATGTCCTGCCCTTGGGAGCCTTCTGCTCCTGGGCCGTCCTGCCCTGGAATTCTCACAGAATCTTGTTGAATCTGAATCTGAATCTGAATCTTGTCTGAATCTCCCAGGCTCTCTGTGTTGCCTGTTTTTACCTGGAGGAACTTCAGCTCATTGATTGGCTGAAAGTTCCATGGGCATCAGAGTCCCACGTGGGTTACTCGGCCCTACCAGTCCCTGATTGGTTGATCAAGGTGAGATATGAGTCACTTAGTCCTGACACTTAGGAATGCAATCCAGATGTCCAACTCGCACTCCCTAGACAGATAGGCACCAATGGATGACCATTGATCATGATAGCCAGGCTTAGCTAAGTGCATCCCCCTTTGGGAGCTGTCCTTGGACCTTAAATCACCTTGCATGAATGGTTTCTCTGTGGCTGCACCACAGAGATGAACAGAGAAATGAGGCCTCATTTGGGAAGCTCAGAAACACTTAATTCTGCCTTATTATTAAGCCTCGCCGCTACACATACCTATTACAATGATTTTCATGTCACGAACATGAAAACCACTCTCTTTGTGGTTCTCCTTTCTGTAGAAAGCGTTTTCAAAGCTAAGCATGTGATTGGCTACAACATTCTCCATGCCCTTCTAATTTCCAGGGAGTAACTTTGTAAGTGACTATCCTCTCAGTCGTTTATTATGGTTATACATAAGATAAAGAAAATTGGGTTAATGGTGATCAGTAAAAACAACCAACAGCAGAAGACTTGAGCCTAAACTAATGTCAAAATGCTCTTTCTGCCCCTTCAGATATGTTACAATACAGTCAGTCCAACAGTTTTTAAATTCTTTCAGCAATATAATAATTTTATTGATTGATAATCAACTAATCATTTGGCTTCATATAAGCTTTCTCACTTAGCGCCTATGTCCTTGCAGTAGGGGGGAAACTGGGTGTGAGCTGTACTCTTAATTAAACAACATTTGAAGAGTGCCTTCTGTGTTGAATTGGAACTTTCACAATTATGCATCCAGTGATCCATCCATTTTCTAACCGCTTTAAACACAGCGACCACCACTAATAAAAGTGTTAATAATAGTGGTTTTGTTTCCAATTTTTTAAATTATGAAACCATCACTTATAATGATTCATGTTGTCTGTTGATGATTTTAGATATCACCAAGCCTGACAATCATAATTCAGAAGTATAATTAGTTCTTTAACTTCCCATACATGAATTACATCAAAAAAGTTTCATTATTTATTGCATGTGACTTAAAAGACGGAGATGTCATTTTTTTACCAAAAATGCATTAACAAGACTTACTGTAAATAACTTATTTTCTAGATATACAATTTTACAATTATTAACACCCAAAATTGGATCAATGAGGCTGGAGTTTCAAATCGGAATACAACATCTTATTTTAAATTAGTGAGGTGTTTTCTCTTTGATATGTGTTACTGTGCCCATTTCACAAACTCGTTACTTAAATTATTTACAGTTTCTAGTTCTGTTTTTTTTTTGTTGCTTTTTATACAAAATAAACTCCATGCAGGTTAAAAACTCTGAAAAACCCTGAAATGCTTTGATCAATTGTGGCAAATGCGGGACCGGCAAGTCAACCCCACTACTGCCGTCTCCTGTACGGAGTGAGTTGTTATGAGGATGTGGGTGCGTGGATCACAATGTCATTCTGTATTGGATAAACAATTAGAAAATGGATGGATCACATGACACACTTTCTCTGAGTTCTCTCATGCAATGCAAGATTCAGTGAGGGCATTGATCCCCCATTCAGGTACTGGACAAGTTCGCACTTGCTTAGCTTTAGTGGGCTGCCAGTTGTGAGTCAAAAGGGTGAGCTGCTGGCTGACTCTATGGTTGTCAAATGACCAGTAGAACTAGTTTTCTTTAATTACCCTGTGGCAGTTTTTTAATATGTTTGCTACACTTGAGAATAAATTGAACTTGAAAGATTTCATGCCCTCTGTTTTGTGTGCAATATACTTTAAACCACAAAAATGAGAAAATTGTTACTGACCTACCCAGTGCCCTGCCCCTTAATTACCACTGTTAGTGTACTCAAGCTTTGACCAAGCCAATATAGAAAGCAACAGAAAAACAGATGCACTGATCTCGACCTTTTTCTAGTAATCTGTCATAAATTGAGGTTTGGTTTACGTTAGTTGTTGTTACTAGACTGATAGATTACTGCACAAATTTATCAACAGGTTTTTCTTATTTAATTAATTAATTGCTTACACTTATATTGCGCTTTTCTGGACACTCCACTCAAAGCGCTTTACAGGTAATGGGGACTCCCCTCCACCACCAATGTGCAGCATCCACCTGGATGATGCGACAGCAGCCATAGTGCGCCAGAACGCTCACCACACATCAGCTATCAGAGGGGAGGAGAGCAGAGTAATTAACCCAATTAATTTAATGAATATGCTGAGCTTTGAACGAGTTAATTTATTAGAGGTGAGGCCACAAGCATGGAAATAGTCTGCACAGGACCCCAATTCACTGTACTTAAAAGTCACCAAGTTAAAGAGGTTTTGTAAAGAGATGGGCTAAAATTATTCAAAACTGATAAGGAAATAATGAACAGCTATAGGAAATGTTTATTTTTTTAATTTAGCATTATGTGCTATGTTTGAGCTGCTTTGGTTCCCCAGATAAAGCATGTTTTAAGTTTTTACTGTACTGTTTGTGTTTAATCATCCTTAAATACAGTATGATACTGTATGGTTTTAAAGCCATAACAATACATGTATAATATATTTTTTTATAATAAATTAAATAAAAGTATCTGTTTCCTAATTATTTTTTCCTTAAATTAGCATTAAGGCACATATATTATTATATTACATTAGTTTAATGTGCATGTTGACCTGAAAAAACATAATCTTCACTACAGCCTATGAAAATAAACTATTTTTATATATCCTGCTGAGTAATGCTGCTTTTTAAACAGTGATACATTTATTTTTAATATAAATTTAATATTTAAAATATTGTGATACATAAAATTAATAAAAATGTCAAATATAATATATATATTAAATTTTATTATGGGACAAAAATTACCCCACGTGACTAAGCATTGGCTGGGATCTGTACCCAGGTATTTCGCATGAAAGCCAACATGCCGTGTTAAGTATTCACTGTTCCATTTGGCTTTTTTTGAAGTAGCAGTCCCACATCAGGTTTTTAGAAAACAAAACGGGTTTTTGCGTTACTATGTGGTGTAATGGAGTATGTGATTTGCAGTATGGTGCATTATGTTTTGTGCATTCTGAATGGCTAGATCTGTGCTGTATATATATGGCAGGAGTAAAATCCAGTTTTACTGACTAGATCAAACCAACAATTTCAGGTTGTTTAATGCCATGAATTGAAACCAAATCAAAAATGTAGTTGCATTTTCCTTGAACCCTAGGAGTCCCATAGAAAATCTACTATACTATTCTAGGTTTCGCTTTTTCACCCTCTCAAGTTTTCACAAATATGTTAAGTAGTGCCGTGGATTAATTGGATCGTTACTCCCTTTACTACCTCAGTATAATTAAAACTAAACACCTGCTGAGCATACCGTGATCTCACCTGCTGATGTGAAACACAGTGGGTTTAAAAACTTCTGTTTTAAAAGATTTCAGATTTTTTCCACAATTTGCATCTCTTATAATTGTTAATACAATGATGATTCTACTGTTTATTGGCTAATATTGTGAGTCATACACATTTCTTGTTGGTTGGGTGTACACTATTGCTCACTGCTTCAGTGTTATTTTCACATTTAAAATAAATATGCATATTCTGTGTTGATGTTTCTTGTTTTATAAAAATTTAGCCTGCTTTATTACTTCATCATCTCAATAGCATTTCAGAAAACTCCTGTGGGAGGCTCCTCTGTGAGCCTGAGCCTGGAAATCAGCTTGCTGTTACTGTACATCTCAAGATAAAAACTGCACAAACACTACTTTCTACAGCACAGTGTGTGGGTAAAGGTGTTTTAACTCCAATATTATTATGAGATGGTATGGTCTTTTTAAAATGGAACATATTTCCTTCACAGTATGTACAGATCCAGCCATTCAGAATGCACAGCGGATAATGCAGTACATTGTGACGCATGTGCTGCAGGCTACTGCATGTTTTTAAAAATATTCAGTTGTCGGACTGTACTAATTAGTAAAACTACCAGGTGAAGCAGTGCAAGCTTAATTTGGTGTGTGGAAGTATTTGGGCTATACACAACCTGGAATTAATCTATTATCCCAAACATGTTTGATGGTGTTTAGTTTATAGTAGTACTGTATGTAAAGATCCAGCCATTCGAAATGAGCGAGGTATGCTGCATTAAAATGCGGTGGACTTTGCGAAACATCCGCCTCACACTGCAACATATTGCATTTTTTAAATAGGATTATAGTACCTTGTAAAACCACCAGGTGGAGCTAATAAAGCTTAACGTCTTATGTACAGCATCTGAGCTGTCGCTAGAAAATACCCCATTTCGAATCCCAGTCACTGCTGAGGGACAATCTTTTTCCAATTAAGAATTTGAGTTATATACTGTTTAGACTTTTAATAATTTTAAACTGTGTATTACAGCATGTTAAATATTAAGCATTAAAAAGTTGGTATATTTTATAAAAGCAAGATTGCTCAGTTGGACAAAAGTAAACAACCCTTCATCTTCATCATACATAATTTAATTATTCATAAAGATTTTATGCATCAAAGTCTTTAACTTGGTAACTTAGTGGGTTCTGGTTTTAACGTGCTTGTTCTAACATTATTAAGCTTATATTGTGTACTTGTTTTATCCTTTTCTAATAATACATAGTAATACCACTTGCTGTTATTGTAAAAAGAGAAATGTTGTAGCTAAAATATCACAGGCGGATATTTCGGAAACATTTTGACATCATATTAAAAAATATTTAAAAATTTAAAAGTGTATTGTCCTTTTAGTGGTAATGGACAAAGCACTACACCCAATGGTGTGAAGTATTACTTACAGAGTATTACTTTCAGTTTGTTTCTTATACTGTGACTACACAAAAATAGTCCACTCTCTCTCATCCTAGCGTTAACCCTGCATCAGCAGGGTCCGCTTGTCAGCACGCCTGTCTCCATTTGGTGGTTTGAACCAAATCTTTGAGCTGACGTTGCCATTAAATGCGACCAAGAATACTCCAACTGGCGCGTCGCTCCGCCTGCCATCGGACACAAAAATAGTCCACTATTATAGCTTATTATTGGCTCTGGTGTGAATTTGTGTATCTGGATAAATTAAGTGATGGTTTTGTGATTAAGGATTTCTCAAAGTTAAACGAATGAGGGAAGAAGGGTTATTTTTACAATTGGCACTCTGAGATTCTGACTGATTTAAGTCTCCTTATTTAGCTGAAAAGGATAAAGAAATCATGCAGTAGTTCTATGTAATGGAAGGTGCTCTGTTTTATAAACAAACACTCTGACTCAAACCTGTGTTGTACAGTGATATAGACGTGGGTAATGTCATGCCCATTAAACAATGTGCTTATCTCAAAAATCCTGCTAAACTATAAGTATTGCAGAAGGTGATAAACTGTACATTATTTACTGGAGCACAGTCCAGTTCAAAGAAGGAAGTCTGTGAAGCCCCCGTTTATTGGTACCAAACATTGATGAGACGTCACGGTTCTGTACAGATTACAGAAAAGTGAACACTGAAACTCCACCAGACATCGTATGTACTGTTTAACCATAGTCAAGGACCAATGTACTGCTCCCTTTTGTAACAGGTTACTCACTGGAAATTAGACACAAAAAGAGTATTATTGGACAATGTTGTGTGGCTCTGCCAGAATTTCTCTGTAAACTGAATAGTTATAGAGAAGACACTTGTGTATCAGCTCAGCTAATGCGACACGGAAGATATTATTAAGAACCTTTAAAATCTGAAGCTGTTAATTCTTTTTCACACCTGCATGTCAAGATCATGGTTTCAAAATAAAAAAAAAAACATCAAACCTTTGATTGGATGAGAGCATCATGATTGTTTCACAAGGATATGAAATGTGACAATTTGTTACAGTTGTTTTTTTTATTTATTTGTGGCTGCTGCAGTTAAACTCTTTGCAATGGCTGGATAGTTAACACTTCCCAATTGCTTCATCAGTCAGAGAAAACAATGTTTCAGGTGTGAAGAATACAGAGCACCAATTCAATTGCAGCCCAAACGTTTCCCCACACAGCCTGCCCCTGCTGCGATTGGAATATACACAATCAAAGCACTGTGAAAGGTTTACAGTAGATGGTCAGGTGTTAAGTAGGGATAGTACGTAATTCTGGCTTTATGAACTCACACCTGGCATTCGATTAATTCAAAATAATTTCACACCTGAAGAAGGCTCCACAGCCGAAACGTTGTGTTTTCTTTCTTCTTTTTTTCAGCATGGAATAAACCTATTACTTGTTCCTTAAAAGTTATATCACTGGGCAGAGCGATGGAGACACTAAATGACAAACATTACCAGCTTTTTCCCTTTCCTCTGGTGTGAGATGATAATGCGCTGACTGGAAGGAAACATTCCCCCCATTTTTAATCATTCTGTGTCCGAATCAAAGAGAGAGAGTAGGAAGAGATCCTGTCTGAATTTCAAATTCTATTTTACCTTAATTTTTTTTACTTTATAAGTTTGTATTTTACTTATTTTCTGATAGTCAGATTCAACATATATTTGAACAAATTCTTGTTAATTTATGTTTTTACAACATGTGGAAGAAGTGCAACAAATTAAATGCGAATTTTAATTTTATTTTTTACTAATAGTTTATGCTAACACCTGACTTTCTTATTTAGATGTAAATAAAATATTGAAATTAGTGCGACATTCAGAAAAAAACAATCAGAAATAGTCTGTGGTATAAATGAAACTTTTCTAAATGTTTTTAAAAAATCAAAGTTGTAGAACAGTCTTTACAGTTGGATGTCGAGTGCTCTGAACGTGTTAAGCTTTGATGTAGTACAAATAAATGTATTTTCCACAAGCTATACTGTAGTGGCTTTAAAACTATACAACATCGTGCTGTGCAAAAGTGAAGGCAAAATGTTTCCAAGTAATCAAGGGTGAATGAGTCAAATTACAAAGAAAGTGGACAACATTAATAATTTGAGCTATATGAAAATAAATAAATCCTTAAATATCATTATTAATTTCTTTAGATACACGATTCCATATTATATTACCTATTAATCAAATTCTAAAAAGAATGCTTTTTTTACTGCGATGAGGAGCACAAGTATTCATAGAAAAGGTTAAAGCATTATAACTTTTCATAAAGTATATAAACTTAATATAGTCAGAAGGAGCACATAAAAACCTTTCCAAAATAACCACAGTAAGTAACTGAATGAAAGATTTTGATGCTTGAAATACTGTGAAATACTGGTGTGTATTTTTTATTTAAACTACCAATACCAGCCATAAACATCTTACATTATATGTTTATATTCCTAAATTAATATTATTTATGACATTCAGAAACGTTATGCTCCTGTTATTTTTGTGCTTAGCTACCAAAATGTCCCTTTAGTTTTAAAATTCCATATTAATATTCAATATTAAGCAGATTTCAACATGCACAGTAAAGAGATTAAATGAAGGAATCGTTTCACTAACAACCAATGCACCATGAGTGTCGCCTGTTGGTCATTTCGGCCAGCTAATCACGTACTGCAGTATAACACGCTAATCTGCAGATAGTGTAATTGCACGCAGTACGATGTTTTACTACACATTTTGAATGGCTGCATCTTTATTTGTCCTGAAATATTTGAAAAGGGAATAATTATATAGACCTGATTTAAAAGTATGGTATTCCACATTTCCAAAAGTTTTAAATTATAGCTCAGAAAAAAATTCTACAGGGTTTTTATCTGTTATCTGGCATGTCCAATGAATTGCTTCCATCCAAGATTGAATGGTTACATGCATCAAGTCATTAGAACTTTAAAAAAATCTTGTCATAACTTTACAATTAACTGTTGTAATATACAGATGCAGCCATTCAAAACGAGTGAGGTACACCACGGTACCATGCGGTGGGCGTGTCGCATCCTAACGTGATATGACGCGGCATGATGCAGTGCAACACGTCATATGACGTCATATCGGAAAGTATCCGGAATCACCTTAAAACCGCCAGGAGGAGCCAATAAAGCTTAACCACTCATGTACAACATTTGAGCTTTTAAATTTAAACTGTGTATTACAGCATGTTCATCATCAGTCATTAAAAAGTTGGGATATTTTATGAAAGCAAGATTGCTCAGTTGGGCAAAAGTACACAACCTACCTTTATCATAAATATTTTAATTATGCAGAAATATTTTATGCATCAAAGCCTTTATCGAAGATATTACCAATAGTATTAATAATGAATGACCTTGGACAAGCTGTAAACTCAAAGTATTACGCTGGTCCACATTATTTGTAACCGTCATTTTAAATGAAAAGACTTTCATCGACAAAAAGTAAAACCACAGCATTTCGTTGATCTAACTAACAAGGACGGGATATTAGCTAGCCAATATAATAAAGGAATAACTTACTTTTTTTGTTTATTTCTTAAGCACATTTATTTGAACATTTCCATCGATTGTACAAGCACTGAAAAACTGTCCAATCCCTAGTTCGTCAGGCATTTTCTTTTGGTATAACAGACATAAAAACTCCCTTGCTTTTAACAGAGCGTTTCATAATTTCTAACAATGAAAGTTAATTAAACTGCGACACTTATCATTTAACCAGAGCTCAAAATATCACAAGGATCCTCAAGAGCACAACAAAGACTATTAAAAGATACTTGTATCAGATACATGAGAATCCAAACTTTTTTATCTATGCTTTCTTATCTACGCTAAGAAGTAGTCTTTAAAATTTATCACACAGTAAAAAGTCACTTTTCTGGGGTGTCCGTATACCAGAGATTATGGTACCGCTTCAGAAGGGTGTCAGCCAGTCAGATTCCAGGAACGGAATTATCTTGTTTATGATCGAGAATATAATATGTAATCAAGGATCTAAATATCTAGATCTATGTATCTGTTGTGGGAAATCCTTCATCCAAGGAGCAGGACAGAGTCTTTGTGGATTCAGTCGTTTTATTGAGCTCAATAATTACATCAACACGCGTCGGGTCTGCCCCGCAGAACAGACAACACTGCAAGGGTTTCCCAGCTCTTATATACAGTGTGATCTCAGGAAGATTTTTTTGTTTTACTGCTTCATGTGTATTCGTCTTGCCCTTTTGATATGTAGCATGAGTTGACCAGTTGGTCCTGTCCCGAGTCCTGTCCTTTGATATGTAGCATGAGTAGACTAGTTAAGTCCTGTCCTTTGATGTGTAGCTGTCCTTTGATATGTAGCATGAGTTGATTAGTTAAGTCCTGCCCTTTGATGTGTAGCATGAGTTGACCAGTTTGTCCTGTCCCAAGTCCTGTCTTTTGATGTGTAGCTGTCTTTGTTGGAGCTGCTTAAGATATGCTAAGACAGCCCACACCTTACACAATGTGCTTGATTTAATACAGTAGTGTCGAATACAGATAAATTATATATATATATTTTCCATCAATAATATATATATAAGTGTTTTATGTTCCACTTCATATCTATATAGCTGGTAGTATTACTGTATTTCACTTTCTTTGTGAACACGTTTTGTTAACACCCGAATCGCAGGTGGATTCTGTTTTTTGGTCTGTTATGGTCTGTAGCTCAAATCCTGCTTAACTAAAAATTAGACACAAGAAGAGTATTATTGGACAATGTTGTGAGGCTCTGGTGGAATTTCTCTGTAAACTGAAGAGTTATAGAGGAGACAGGTTGTGTATCGCTTCTTTTGACACGGAAGATAATGTGGTGTATTAGTCGTTAGTGAAAAGATTTAATCTATTTACATTTTAATCCACTTAGTATTGAATATTTATATGGAGTTTTACCACTTAAGGGAAATTTTAGTAGCTAAGTGTAGCGGCAATGCTTGTTACTAAGACAGAATTAAGTGTTGCGGTGCTTTCCCAAATAAGGCCTCATCTCTCCCTTCATCTCTGTGGTGCAGCCACAGAGAAGCTATTCATGCAGGCTGATTTAAAGATGTTTTTCTTTTGATAAGGGAAAGCTCCCAAAGGGGGATGCACTTAGCTAAGCCTGGCTATCATGATCAATGGTCATCCATTGGCGCCTATCTGTCTAGGGAGTGCCAGATGGACATCTGGACTGCATTCCTAAGTGTCAGGAGTAAGTGACTCATATCTCACCTTGATCAACCAGGGACTGGTAGGGCCGAGTAACCCACGTGGGACTCTGATGCCCATGGAACTTTCAGCCAATGAACGAGCTGAAGTTCCTCCAGGTAAAAACAGGCAACACAGAGGGCCTGAGACTATTCTGTGGACTTTTCTAAAGGGAATTCAAATGAGAATTCCAGGGCAGGACGGCCCAGGAGCAGAAGGCTCCCAAGGGCAGGACATTCTCGCAGCGCGCCTCCTGACCATCCTGAGACTCAGCCCGGACAACCACGGAACGGCCAGTGTGTCCGTGTGCCAGAACTTTCCTTTGTTCTAAGAGTCTAGAGCAGAGGTTGCCAGAGAGTAACCAGAGGATCCACCCGAGGTTAGCACCAGCAGCAAGCCTCGTGAACAGGTTGGAACTGTGGACAGCTGAATCACTATTCAGAACTAGCTCTTCATCAGGAATGAACCAGTCCTCTTCCTGACTTGCTGGGACCCACAGTCATCTTTTCTCCTGTGCACAAACTGTGCTAGTTAAAGCACACTAACTAGCCGGTCAGTGAGCATCAGCAGCGCACCGTCGCAAGCCGCACAGCACAGCCTGGCACGCAGCCAGAGAGCGCGGATTGGACAGCAACAGCCTGCAACTGTTTCTTTGTGCCCGCAGGAGATCTGAATCACCAGAGATTGGATGAGTATTCAACTTCACTGCATTACTGCTCGAGAATTCAATTGTTATCCCAACCAGTTGATATCAATTTAATTCCTAAGAGTTATGTATTTGTTTTGAGTATCTAATGTAGAAGTTGTAACCAAGTTAAATTACGAAAAGGTCTAAATGAATGATATACTGAACGTATGTCCTCTTGATATATGTAACTCTTTGTAACTGACTGAATATATACCTTTTGTATTCTGATAACCCTCTCGATAAGATCTGTTAGGTTTATATGCATATTCTATGTATTAATAAATGTATCCTTGTGTATAAGACCTGTGTGTGTGCGTTGTTTGAGTTATATCGCATGGTTGCATTCTAAAGCCATCAAAAGAATCAATTTTGTGATTTACTGCTACAATTAATAATTATCCCAGTAAATGCCCAAACCCTACAGAACTGGTGCCTTCAGAGAGCACACTACATTTTTATTGGCGTCCCTGGACCGGCAATGGCAAGACTGAAATGAGTCAACCAAGCGGAATAATTCAATATAAAACGCTGCGGGTTTCATACACGACAATACAGTGTGCTGAAAGCCGAAAGGAAAAAAAGTTCCCCTTGCTCTTTAAGCAGTGCTTGATTGTTTTGTGATCTTTTGCGATCTACCGGGTTGATTGCATACTTGATCTTGTGGTTTTCTGTGGTAAAACTGTGATTTCGTACTTCAAAGTAATACTCTTTAAGTTTAACGATGGTTGCTAAAAGGTCTGAATTTGAGTCGCTATTAAGCACTCTCTCTAGCAGCGACTAGAGAGTCTGACCACGATCTCTTCCATATCTCCGTCAGCGGAGAAGCTAGAAGGATAAATCTCCATTCTCTGAGAGAGCTAGCGAAGGGGCAAGCTTATCTCACCATCCTGGGAGTCAGCTCTGGCACGCTCGCCCCGACAGCCGCGGCTCCGACAGGCCCAGGCGACGCCAGCCGCTGCCACTTCCGCTTCCCGCTCCGGTCAACCCACACACCCCTGACATCTCCCGCCCCGCCCACCATGAGACTGATTCGTTCCCCCTGCTCCACCAACTCTCACCGGACCAAGTCAAGGCAACTACCCACTTGCTGCAACCCCAGGATACAGTCCTCGCGGACTGGGGCAAGGTAGAAGGGGTGTTTCACCCTCGCAGCCCCAAAGATATCCTCTATATCCTCTTTGGGGGAACATCCTTTTGGCGGATATTCTAACAACAAGTGATTATAAGACGATCTGTCAAAGTGCAATGAAATACAATATGCTGGACAGTATGCTTCTCAAAGTGCTTTACAGGATAACAACAATAACAACAACAATTTAAAAGTCCTAGAAGGAAGAATATAATCAATATTAATAATAATAATAAACTTTATTTTATATACCGCCTTTAAAGGTGTTTTTTAAATGCATTTACATTAGCACACAGAGCAGTGTTTACTTGAACATGGAGATGCCATACTGAATAATTCAACCATTGCAGCAGAAATTGCATCGTTTGGCAGGGCTATGATTCATACAAGTGGTGGTGGATTTGGAGACAAATATATATTAACATTGGGTTGCTGTAAGTGGAGCTCTAATAACCCCAAAGCTCTACTTATTATTTTACAAGAGAATGCACCCGACAAGCTGGACAGTATGCTTCTCAAAGTGCTTTACAGGATAACAACAATAAAAACAATAATTTACAAGTTCTGGGAGGAAAAATATGATCAATATTAATAATAATAAGAAATTCATTTTATATAGCGCCTTTAAAGGTGGCTCCCAAAGCGCTTTACAGGATAACAACTGATGAAACAACAGTGGCTGGGGGATGAAAATACCTGTGAAACCGGTTTGTTCACAATGTACTGTAGATACAGAGACTCAGTAGCAATAGCAATTACTGTAGCAAGAGCAAAATAGCAATATTATGGACACTCAGTTGACTTTAAAAAAAAAAAAAAACTTTTTTTTTGACAGCTGGTACAGCACCCAACCGCGCCCCCTCGCCAGCATTATATTCTCATGTATAGTTAGAATGTGTTCATTGTCTTCCAATGAAAGACGGGTTCTGAAGTCGGGAGACATTAGAAGCTTGCCACACCCGGACTGTTACACCAACGCATTAGCATGTTAAAGCGATTTCATTGAGGAGCCGGGCCTGATAATTGTTTTGTTCCTTGATTTTCTGATCTGCAAGGCCATTTGGCTGCAGCGAATGTGAATTCTGTCTGGCATTGCCAGATTGTGAAAAAATAAAAGTATTTTAATCAAGATGGGGGGTAAAGGAGTTGTCTCTATGACACTCTCCCTTATAAAATTAATGTGAAACAAAACAAAAACTAAAAATAAGATACAATCTACAAACATTCACAACATAAACATATCTTCAAAAATTAACATACAGATGCAGCCATTCAAAATGCGCGGTACAAACCCGTGGTACGGTAATCTACCCACAAGCCACGTAAATGATTACCCAGGTAAATGATTGGCTGGCCAAAATGACCGACAGGGGCACTCGTGGTGCATTGGTTGGTAGTGAAAAGATTTAATCATTTAATGTCTTTACTGTGCACATTTTAATCCGCTTAGTTTTGAATATGTATATGGAATTTTACCACTAAAGGGAAATTTTAGTAGCTGAGCATGAAAAGAAGAGGAGCATAACACATCTGAAGGTCATAAACGATATAAATTTAGGAACATAAACATTACTGTATGTACATAAATTGTACTGTGTATGGCTGGTCTTGGTAGTTTAAAGAAAAAACACACACCAGTCTTCCATTTCTCCCTAAACATTTTAAGCATGAAAGTTTTATGAAACGGTACCCAAATATGCGATTGCTGTATAGAATGAATTTTAATTTAAAAAAATTATTTAACACGAAAATTAAGCTGTTTACATCTTCCGCCTGAGAACAGTCACCCGTTGCTACCCAACGCAGAAACACAGCCACTAACTAGCAAAGAGAGGACATTAGCTAGCCAATATGATAAAGAAATAAATGATTATTTTGTTTATTTCTTTTGCACATTTATTTGAACATTTCCATCGATTGTACAAGCACTTGGAAACTGTCCAATCCCTTGTTCATCAGGCATTTTCTTTTACGCTGCGGGCATTCTCCCGGTCTGGCGCCGGTCTGTGTCTTCTAGGATATAATGCCAGCGAACTCTTGTTTTTATGTCCACTATAACAGACAATCTCCTTTGCTTTTAACCGAGCGTCTAACCCCTCTGATTGGAGAAAAAAGACGTGCTGGTTTGCTATACATACTGTACCAGGAAGATGATTTCTTTCTATTCGAAACGTGTATTTTAAAAGTTTAAGAAGTAAAAACCTTACACTGTACACAGATTTCTAAACTGATCAGGATCATTATCTTTGTCTTATCCATAATAATGTTCACCACTCTGTCCAGCAAATTAATAATAAACTTTATTTTATATAGCGTTTTAAATGAATAAGTAATTAGATTGCTCATAATTATGAAACGCTCTGTTAAAAGCAAGGTAGTTTTTATGTCCGTTGCAGGTTTTTTGAATCCCCGGCGGAACACATTCCATAAGAATCAGCGCTTTTATATATCGCCTTTAAAGGTGGCTTCTCAAAACGCTTTACAGGATAAAAACAACAATAACAGCAACAACAACAGTATTGTATTTCATTGCACTTTGACAGATCGTCCTTAAATCAATTGTTGACTTTTCTCTCTTTACTACTGAACATGTTTGGATTGACTGAGCTCTGTTCTGTACCACACAATGATCCCCCCAGAGTCTCTGCCCTGGGTGATTTGTTTTTTTTTGACAGAGGGTAAAAAACTCTCTCTCTCGCTTGCCTCCCCCCCTGTGTATTGTCTGTTTTTTTTGTGCTGTCCTTTGACAAAACAAGGCTCGCCAGATAATGTGAAATCGAAACCTGTTTTTCTAGCTTTTAAAGTCATGCGATGTGTAAGCGGGAACACATAATTATATCTTACATGTGAAAAATACATAATATAGCTCCCAAACAAACACAAACGTGTTTTTAATAAGATGCTTTTATAATAATCCGAGAATTTCAGGAAGACTAAGGGAAGTCTGGCTTTTTTTCTGGAAAACCATAACTCTGGTCTTGTCCAGATTGACTGTCAACGCCCAGGTCTGACAGTGCTGCTCCAGCAGTGCCAGGTTCTACCGCAGCCTCTGTTCTGTGGGCAACAGCAGGACCAGGTCGTCTGCAAAGAGCAGGAACTCGATTTCTGTAATTAATGCAGATCAGTAAATCAAGGGACAAAACAATTATTGCGGTCAGCTCCTCAATGGGCTTTGACGTGCTAATGCATTGGTTTAACAGTCCGGGTGTGGCAATGTTTTTTATTATTGTTATAGAGAAACATGATCAGATTTTCCCCAGTTCAGAAAAAAAGATCTAAAGTATACTAGTTTGTCACTCTTCTCATCCCCTCTTTGCTAAATGGCTTTTGAATAGAGTCACATGAAGAGAGAGGTGAAACAGCCCTACACAGCCCTGTCGCAGTACATGAATATAATTATATCTTATTAATTTCTTTAGATACGCGATTCTTTTAATACAGTCTTTGCTGTGCTCTTGGGGATCCTTGTGATATTTCGAGCTCTGGTTGAATTGTCGCAGTTTAAATAATTTTCGTAGTTAGAACTTATGGAACGCTCTGTTAAAAGCAAGGGAGTTTTTATGTCCGTTGCAGTTTTTTTGCAACATGAATATAATTATATCGTTATTAATTTCTTTAGATACGCGATTCTATATTATATTCCCTTTTAATCAAATTCTAAAAGTATGCTTGTTGACTCCGGTATCACGTTAGTTAAAGACTTCGATGCTTAAAATGTTTAGGGAGAAATGGAATACTGGTGTGTATGTTTTCTTTAAAGTACCGAGACCAGCCATATACTGTATGTTTAAGTTCCAAAATTAATATCGTTTATGGCCTTCACATGCGTTACAGTATGCTCCTATTCTTTTTATGCTCAGGTACTAAGATTTCCCTTCAGTGGTAAAATTCCATATAAATATTCAATACTTAAACGGGCACAGCTAAGACATTAATAATAATAATAATAATAATAATAATAATAATAGCTTACACTTATATAGCGCTTTTCTGGACACTCCACTCAAAGCGCTTTACAGGTAATGGGGTCTCCCCTCCACCACCACCAATGTGCAGCATCCACCTGGATGATGCGACGGCAGCCATAGTGCGCCAGAACGCTCACCACACATCAGCTATTAGTGGGGAGGAGAGCAGAGAGTAATGAAGCCAATTCATAGATGGGGATTATTAGGAGGCCATGATTGATTAAGGCCAATGGGAAATTTGGCCAGGACGCCGGGGTTACACCCCTACTCTTTTCGAGAAACGCCCTGGGATTTTTAATGACCACAGAGAGTCAGGACCTCGGTTTTACGTCTCATCCGAAGGACGGCACCTGTTTACAGTATAGTGTCCCCATCACTATACTCGGGCATTAGGACCCACGTGGACCACAGGGTGAGCGCCCCCTGCTGGCCCCACTAACACCTCTTCCAGCAGCAACCTTAGTTTTTCCCAGGAGGTCTCCCATCCAGGTACTGACCAGGCTCACACCTGCTTAGCTTCAGTGGGTTGCCAGTTGTGAGTTGCAGGGTGATATGGCTGATTAAATATACATATACATACTGTATACAGTACAGTTTGCATACGGTAACATGTTTATGTTCCTAAATCAATCTCTTTAATGAGCATGTGAAAGGCATGGTGAATCGATTCTCAAAAATTACTGTACTTTGCATGATTGGAAACAAATGCGTGATTGCGAAATGCTGTGGTGTTACTTTTACAAAGACGGTCAATGAAAAAAATAATGTGGACCAGGGCAATATTTTGAGTTTACAGCTTGCCCAAGGTCATTCATTATGAATACTATTAGTAATATCTTCGTTAAAGACTTTGATGGCGACAGCTCAAACATGAGAGGTTGAGCTTTATTAGCTCCACCTTGCGGAAATTCTGGATACTATTATTTTGCTTGCGGTATTATAGGAGAATTTACGGTAACTCGCGGTATTTACCGGTAACTCGCATAGACTGCATAAAGCGCACCGCAAAATAATGCGGTATCGCCCGCGCATTTTGAATGGCTGCATCTGTATATTGTTAAATTATTACTTTAAATATATACTTTAAGTTACTGAAACAGCCAGTTAATAAAATCGTTGCAATTTTGTTCTTGTTTGGAGGTGGGGATATTCTGACAACAATTGATTTAAAGACAATATTACGCTGGGTAAACGTTCCGAGGTCAAATTCTTCCGCGACGGGGTACCTTTAAAGCAGAGACGACGAAATTAAAGTTTATTATTAATTTGCTGGACAGAGAGGTGAACATTATTATGCAGAAGACAAAGATAACGATTTACGTTGCATTGCCAGATTGTGAATCAATAAAAATATATAATTAAACACGGGTTTGCAATTTAAATGGAAATGGGGGTGACGGGAACTCTTAATCTAAATAAAAATAAAATAAATAAAACAGGTTTCGATAGTTAATAACCACTTTTTATGCGCGAAACACGGGTGATTTTTCTTACTCCTGATCAGTTTAGAAATCTGTGTACACTGCAAGGTTTTTACTTCCTAATTAAACTTTTAAAATACGTGTTTCGAATAGAAGCAGCATATGCTGTTGTCTTCCTGCTATGTAGAACAGATCAGCAAGTAATCTCTGGTATAGGGACACCCCATTATTCTGTCGCATTTTCATTTTAGGAAATTATGAAACGCTTGGTTAAAAGCAAGGGAGATTGTCCGTTATAGTGGACATAAAAACAAGAGTTTGCTGAGGCGTTATGGGAAACCTAATTTTATCACAAATCACCGGCATTATATCCTAGAAGACACAGACCGGTGCCAGACCGGGAGAATGCCCGGAACATAAAAGAAAATGCAGATAAACTGGGGATTGGACAGTTTCCAAGTGCTTGTACAATCGATGGAAATGTTGAAATAAATGTGCAAAAGAAATAAAAATCATTTATTCCTTTATCATATGCCAGCTAATGTCCTCTCTTTGCTAGTTACCTGTGGCTGTGTTTCTGCGTTGCGTAGCAATGATTGACTATATTCTCAGGCGGAGGAATGTAAACAGCTTAATTTTTGTGTTAAATATTTTTTTTTAAAATTAAAATTAATTCTATACAGCAATCGCATATTTGGGGACCGTTTCATAAAACTTTCATGCTTAAAATGTTTAGGGAGAAGTGGAAGACTGGTGTGTATTTTTTCTTTAAACTACCAAGACCAGCCATATACAGTACAGTTTACATATAGTAATATGTTTATGTTCCTAAATTAATATCATTTATGACCTTTAGATGCGTTATGCTCCTCTTCTTTTTATGCTCGGCTACTAAAATTTCCCTTTAGTGGTACAATTCCATATAAATATTCAATACTAATCGGATTAAAATGTGCACAGTAAAGAGATTAAATGATTAAATCTTTTCACTACCGACCAATGCACCACGAGTGCCCCTGTGGGTAATTTTGGCCAGCCAATCACTTACCGCAGTAGACTGTAGTGGCTTGTATGTAGTTGCTTGCGGTATGGTTTTATACCGTGCATTTTGAATAGCTGCATCTGTATTTGTCTACAAGGTCTGTGTCCTGTCTGTCCTGCCTTTATTTGCATCATGGACGAGGAGGAAATATATTTTGTTCCACTGTACACTTGTATATGGCTGGAATTACAAATAAACGTGAAATTGAAAAGGCTTGTGTTAAATTGCCCCACTGGAATGAATAAAGTATTTTGAACTGAATTGAATGAACTAGTTGAACTGGTTTTTATTCCCACTGTTGACAGTATTCACATTCGCTCATTCATGTTTTTATTAATGTAATTTCACATTAATATCCTCAGTTTCTGTTTTTATTAATATCCTTAATTTCACTTCAGGATCAATAAATTCTTATCTATCTAACATTGAACACATTGTGATATATTAAAAAAAAATTGTTAGAAGAATTGTGGCCTTAGCGGGAACCGAACACGAACCTGTGGAGTGAGAGGCATGCGCCAAACCCACTGTACCAACATGCTTCTCAGAAACATACCTAAAGCAGAAACATACCTAAAGCAGACAGGCCAAAATGTTTCTAAAGTAATCATGAGTGAATGAGTCAAAGAAATTGATGCATATTTTTACACAGAAAGTGTAATAAGGGAATACTACCAGCTATATAAATATATAGTTAGATCCTTAAATTGATATCATTATAAATTTCTTTAGTTAACCTTTAGTTAGATATTATATTCCCAATTAAGTGGATTCTAAAAAGTGCATATTTTTTACTGAAATAATGACAGCAAGTATTCATAGAAAAGTTTAAAACGTTATAGCTTTTTCAACGTATATAAAGTTACAATAGTCAGAACGAGCACATCAAAACTTTTCCAGAATATCCACAGTAAGTCACCAAGTTAAACACTTTAATGCATAAAATGCTTATGAAGAAAGTGGAATACTGTTGTGTATTTTTTATTTTAACTATCATTACCAGCCATATACAGTATATATATATAATTAAACCAGGATAACAATTCCCAACATGCCACAACCGTGTATCATATGAAGTATGATTGGTATATTATAAATATACTGTAAATACAGTATGGTTTTAAAGCCATCCAGTACAGTATGTGAAATATATTTTTCATAAACTAAAATTGTTTCCTAATTACTTTTTGCTGAAAGTAGCATTGAGACAATTATTTTAATAATTTTAATTTTATTTAATTATTTTAATGTAGATTTAAACCTGAAAAACGCACATAGCTTTCACAACAAGCTATAATAATAAACCATTTTTTAAATTATCTGGCTGATCCAAAGTAATTTTGTTTTGTAAAACAGCCCTACTTCCTGTGTTAATATTAATTTAATATTTAACATACTTTAATATACAGTATAAAATTAATAACCTTTGAAGCAGTATACAAATTGATTATTTAATTAGAAAAAGATTTTCCCTACAGGGATAAACATTGGGATTTGAAACCAGACATTTCTTGTGACAGCCCAAATACTTTGACATGCCACATAAATCATTCATGTGCTGCTTGTGGTTTTACAAAATAGTGCATTAGTGCAACAGAATATTTTAAAAAACATGTTATTGCACTGTTTTGTGAAGTGTATGTATGACCCATTATGGCGTATTCTGGTTCTGGTTGAATTTGTAAGTTTGAATCCCAAGGTGCTGTGGTGTTTGCTTAGTAACAGTTTGCGATTCTCAAAATAACTTTGTGTTAAAGACTGTTATGTATACTGGGGCATTGACCGCAGAGTGAGTGTCCCCTACTGGCCCCACTAACATATCTTCCAGTAGCAACCTTAGTTTTTCCCAGGAGGTCTCCCATCCAGGTACTGTCCAGGCTCACACCCGATTAGCTTCAATGGTTTGACAGTTATGAGTTGCAGTGTGATACATTAAATTTTAGAAGCTATCTGTACTATTAGCACCATCCTTTTCGTCATAAAAATGAAAGCAGAATAAGCTATTATACTGGATCCCAATGCTTTGTCCCACATCTTAGAGATTGTTGATTGAGCTAATGAATCATCCACTATTCATTATAGAGAAGCACTCTTTAAACCATATAGAAAATTGAAAATATGTACAGGTGATTACTTGTTTTTTCCTTCTGTAAAAGAAGAAAAGTCAGTTACCAACTATTTCTGGAGTACACCAGAGAATTATTTTAATCTAAGCTCATTGTGCACTGCTGAATAACAGTGTGCTAGTATAAATAAATGTATGGAAGTTACAAGTTGTCAATTACAGATTTTTTTTTACTTTATATGTAAACCAGCTAGTAGAAAGAACATATTAATCCAATCAAAATGTATCCATAAATACACATGAAAGGGGATTCAAGGTCCCTTTATTTTTTGACTGAAAGATAAGATTACACATCTCAGTCTTTTTTAGCTTGTGAGTTAAATTTGCATTTGTGACAGAATATGCTAAATAAAATTTGCTGACATGGAAAGGGTCCTGCTGTTGATCCTTGTGGGACACCCTTTTGCATAAGAAAAAAAGGCAGAATCTGACACTCATAAAATGGATACATATGCTAACCTGTCAAAATAATATAGTCTGAAGCAGTTCATTATACTTTCAATAATTTCTGCACTGTGACTGTGTCTCCCTAAAGCTCCATCTGCTTGATTCCATCAAATGCATTCAATACATCAGTACAGGTTTCAGTTAGCAAAAGCAGATGTCCATGGTTTTTAAAACAATTTCTGTCTTGATGTGGAGACCTGCTGTGGCTTTTTAGTAAAAAGCATGACATGTGAAAGAAAGATTCCTTAACAAGGATGATCAGGCTAAGAGAACAGTTCTGTCTGATTTAATTACTTTGACAGTAATGAAGAGGAATAACATACACATGTTAAGAAATCTGATCAATTTCCAAGTTTCTAGGTCAAATAATTTTATAATGCTTGATGTTTCTATTTTAAAGCTTTACAACTCCCTTATGCAAACAGGGAATACTGGATAACATAAATTCAAAAATACAATTCAAAAATTGACAAGAATACATTTTGTGTTTGCCAGAATTCTAGTACCATCTCTGTCAGATATGCTAATGTTATTGTTTAAACTTTCAAGTAATGAGGGCTGTATGATCATGTTCATATTTAAAAGTGCCTGTAAGTCTTGTCTTTCCCTTTTGTGACTTAGATAAAACTGTCTACCCCTTGTATTGATAGATTTTATAAGCTCAGTGTCTTTATTGCTTTATCATTTTCAATATGCTGTATCTATATCTCAAATGTTATGCTTGAATTCAAGATGAATATGAACTAATTATTCCTCCCAATGTCAGTGACTGTCCTGCCAAGACCTTACATCTGTCTGCAATATATACTGTTAGGAAAAAATGTCAGCACTCCATATATAGGTCTCATTTCAATTATTTATTTTGCAATTTTTCATAATGCATATATTCTTAAAAGCTCCTGCTGACAAATATCACATTCAATAATGTGACAATCTTTTAATTAAGCCTTAAGTGTTGAATTTTTAAATGTGTTTCCGATTGATTTATATTCACAACCCTGGACACATATCAGATCCATAACCATGACTTCGCTCTTTGTTACATTAGCATAGCTTTCTTTAAGGAAACAAATTTAATCAAATTTTTGTATTGGACAGTATGGTAATACTGGGAAAATAACATTTATATGTTATGTGTGTACAGTGGCATCAGCAGGGAGGAACAATGTGTCAAAATACTTTGTTGTCATAACAGTTGGATCACGCATTCACCTATTGTAATTTTCAACAAAAAAATACCAACAGCACCTTTTTCATGATGGGACAGTAGATTGCACTGGAAGAGAAAGCCCTGACCTGAACTATATTCCCCAGGGAATGTCCTGCCAACATTAGTCACCTGACCAGTTGGAGAAAGACAGCTGGTTGGGTGATACTTAAAAGCCAGGAAGCTGGCTCCCTGAGGAGAACAGAAAGAAGAAGAGTGAACCTGTGTGGGAAAGAGAGAAGAAAATAAAACTTTGTTATAACTTTGTGTTATGGACCTGTACGTATTGTCCAGCTATTGGTATTGTGAGACACAGGAAGAGTTCAGTTAGTAGTTTTTGTTCTTAGATCCCTACAATTATGTCATTGTTCTCATCAGCCAGGGTACAGCAATCTGGCTGTTTCTGACCACATAGTTACACAGCCAATGTGTGGGAATGTGGGAAAAGTAGCCTGCATTCCCACGAGCATCACACCTACACTATAAATAAAAAGCACTTGTTTTGTACCTTTCAGCTGAATTTGTGTTTGTTTTCCTGGAACCTTCCTATAAAAATTGATTTTTACTGTACCGTAACCCCCAGTGGCATCACATTACCTTGTCATTTCCAAAAGTCCACATCTTCCTATTGAAGTTCATTCACTAGCTCTAAAGGAGCTTAGGCTTTTATTTGGTGTTTGTTTGGTTTGTGGTGTTTTTTGTTCCCTGCCCTAGTAAATAAAAGATGAATTATATAAGTTACTTAATCTATTGTGCAATATTGAATTGAAACGTTTGGAGAAAAATGAAATACTCAATAACAAAATTTAATGAAGCTCATTGAAGATCTTTTTGTATTTGTTGGGAAGGGCTGTTCTTTCAAATAATTACAGATCAGCAAATCTGATTTAAAATATAATTACTCATAAAAACAACTGAACAACATAAAATTATCTTGAAAGGTCATTTCAGACTTTGTTGTAGATTTTTTAAATCCAAGCTATGGGTTTATTAAAACCAGAAGAGCTTTCCATCATTATTTATGCAATGCACAAAGCAATGATATTTCAAGGCTTTGTGTTCATTAATATATCACTACAATAAATGGATGTTTAAACCTTACTTGATATAATTGCCATTCTTGTAGACAAGTTCATGGAGGTGCAAACGTAATACTAAACAGAGAATCATGCATCCTTAATTAACTTGAGAGGATTAGTCCATTAGGGTAGAAAAAAATAACTTTGAAAATATTTAATCTGCATGAACATCTTTATTTTTACACTTAAACTTAAGTCAGGTGAATTTGTAAAGGCTTATAAAAATAAATACAGAATTTAATTTAAAAGGCAGTGGATTACAATTTGAGCTTGAGCAAGCAATGTTGCTTTCCCTTTGACATTTATGATGGAATTCTGTGTGATTATGCATGAAAGAAAAATAATCAAGAGGTCCTTTTCTACATCCATGTTGGCTATCACCAAGAATCCTTTTGTCATATAGATGATTGGTTATTTTTATTTTTTTCATTAAAAGTGCATAAAAGTAACCTCTAATGCAATTATAAAAGCTAAGGTGCAATATTTTTATTTTTTTTGAAAGGAAGCAAGTATTGCCACATTGCTTTTGAACTAAAACAAAAATACAGATGCATAATATTGCAGTATTTCATAAGCTCAAAGCCTTCATTGTGCCTTGAGACATCTCAAGCACTATTTTTTTCTAAACTAGTCACGCAAAGGGATTTTTCTAAGGTGCTTTGACGAAAGAAATCCCATATAGTGGACAGTGCAATGATCAACATAGTTCCGCTGTGTTCAAAAACAAAGACATGTTTTTGTTTATTATGATAATGACGGTTAAGGTGATTGAGTTTAGGTAATAACAGAGAAAAAAACATAAGTAATAATGGAAGAAAGTATCAACTGATCCCATCTTTGTTCTTAATCAAGATATTAATGTAATTAAAAATAAGTACATGATTTAATGAAATGCCAAGAAAACATTCTAAAGTAAAACATTACTGTGCCTGGCAATACAATTCTATATTCTTGTCTACTTTAGGGGGGATTAAATCAGAAAAATATGCTGAAGATTTGTTTTTTTTGAAAAAGCAATTACACAGCATTTTATTAATTCTGTCCACAGCTTCTGCAATGAAATTTACATTCATTGAAAAAGTGATGTATCACACACTGATAACATAAAAATCTCGCAGGAAACTGGCAAGTCACTGTTAAACAAACCATGGGCGACTCTAATTTACCGAGTCTTATGGGTGGTAGCCAACTAGAAAATCCTGGTAACCACTGGCTAGTCACAATGCCTCAACAAGCGCCAGGGTGTGGACAATAGCGCTCTCTTTTTTGAGTGCAATATAAACCATTAAAGTGAGAAAACAGCTGTTGACCTAATCATTGAACTATTGGAGAACAGTCCACCTCAGGACCCTAATTCACAGTCCTTAAAAGTCACAAAGTTTAATCAGTTTTGTATAGAAGAACAGGCTAAGATTATTCAAAACTGATGCAAGAAATGATAAAAAGCTATTGGACATGTTTAGTTTCAATAATTTATTTTACTTTGTAGTGGCAAGGCTTATTAATAATACAGGAATTATGTTTGCTGCTCCCTTGCCAGTCTCTCTCCCTCATCTTAGTGATGCTGGACACGGAGAGGGACCCTACATGTGGTTCAGATTTAAGGTGTTTTTTCTATCTGATAGAGTTTCCTGATAAGGAACAACTCCCAAAGCTGAGATTCTCCAGCCACCCTAATAAATGGTCATCTCTTGCACAATACTGTCTTGGAGATTCCAAGGGAGAGTCTCATCCCAAGGTTTACAACCCTAAGGTCAGAGAGTATTGTTACTCATCCTCCACCTCAATCAGCCAATCAGGTACTGGTAGGGCATTCTAACCCCACATGGGTCTTGAATGCCTGTAAAACTTTCAACCAATGAACGACCGTAGTTCCTCCAGATAAAAGAGGCAGCACAGAGCCCAGAAGGTGCCCCTCCAGGACTTTCTCAGACTCATCTCAGACAATCATGTGACGGCCAGTGTGTCCAAGTGCCAGGACTTTACTTTGTTCTAAGAGTCGAGACCAGAGGTTGCCCGCGTGTAACCAAGCAGCCCAGCAGCAAGCCTCATGAACCGCCGGTAACCCACCGCGAATGCCTGATCAATGAATGAACTATGGTCGGAACTGTCGACAACTGAATCTCAGTATTCAGGACTAGTGCTACATCGGGAATGAACCAGTCTACTTCCAGTCTAAAGAGTGTGACTTTCTTCGACCCACAGTCACTTTTCATGTGCTCTGCTAGCTCAGCCAGGACTAACTAGCCGGTCTTCAGAGAGTCACTGCCAGCACGCTGCAGCAGGAATCTCTACCTCCTTCTCCAACACCTCCAGCCTCAGCAGGACAGGCTGGCACCGGGCCAGAGGACACCGATTGGATGCAGTAACAGCCTGTTGCTGTTCTTTTGTGTCCATGGGAGATCTGAATCCACATAGATTGAATGAGTATTCACAATTCTGCATTACAGCTCGAGAATTAAATTATTACCTCAACCCCAGTTGATATCAATTTAATTCCTATGAATGATGTACTTTCTTTTGAGTATCTAGTGTAGAAGTTGTAATCAAAGCTCATTAACAAAATGGTATAAATGAATGGTATACTGAATGTATGTCTCTCTTAGTATTTGTAACTCATCATGATTGAATTTATACCTTATGTATTCTGCTAACCCTCACTCATAAGATCTGTTATGTTTATATGGACATTTTATGTATTAATAAATGTATTGTTGTGTATTAGTATCCGTGTGTGCGTTACCAAGTTATTCCGCAAGCCTGGTTTTCTAATAGCCATCAAAGAATCATTTTGTTACTTACTGCACAAGTAAATGCACAAAACCCCTACAACTTTATTAACAATGTGATGTAGAAAGTAGTTTTTTCGCTGCTTTGGTTCCTGAGATAAAGTGATTTTTTTTTCAGATCCACTACAACTGGAGAATCAAACTCTGTTTTGTTTATTTACTGTACTTTTTGTGTGTATATCTTCTCTTAAATACTGTATAATACTGTATGGTTTTAAAGCCACTAATGTAGTTCTTAAATATATTTGTATAATCAAAATGAAATTATTTGTTTCCTAGCTACTTTTTACTTAAGACACATATAAATTATTTTAAAGCAAATGTAAACCTGAAAAAAACATTCTGTTCACAACGGCCTATTACAATAAACTGTTTTTATCTGGCTGTGTAATCTTGCTTTTTAAAAATAAGCCTACTTTTATTTTTAATATTAATTTAATATTTAAGATATAAATGATGTATATAGTAAATAAATTACATTTTAGTATTAGATAAAGATTATCGCAAGGTTGAGCATTGGCCAGGCATTTCACTTGACAGCCCAGAATTCTTCCGTTGAGCAACCAATGCCTCACACTGATGAGGTTACAGTATGTAACCATAAGTCATTCTTTGAGTCATCCAAAACTACTGACCTCTTTTTTAACATATTTGCTTTTAAATACAGTATATTTTAAAGCCACTATGTTTAATCTATTTTACAATCAAAACTAAAATAAAATTATGCTTTCTAGTTACTGTTTATACACAAATATTAAGAATTCCGTATACTCTACTTACTGAAAAAAAAGATACATTCTGGTAGTATTATTGAACAGTATGATTAGCAAAGGAAAGAACTAATGGGTTAATAAACATTTAATTTTCTTGTTATATTGTCAGTAAAAAGATTTACTGTACAATATGTTAGACATATTGGCATATTAAGCGTTCACTGCACCATCTTGCAGTTTTACAAAGTAGTAGTTTGTATTTGAAAAACATAAAAAGGTGTAGTTACCATGCGGTGTAACACAGCATGTTCTTAGTGGCATGATGCAAATCACCCTTAGGATTCTATATATACTTATACTATACTTGAACTCTATTGCCATATGTAACCGGTACTGGTACAATGGAATTCTTACTCACAGAAAGTCTCTCGATTGTAAAACAAGGGTAAAAAACATGACAAAGTGCAAACAGTGCATCAAGACAATGTACAAACAAACAATAGACAATGTGCAAGTAAACATGTAGACAGTTTGAATGTAAACAATACACGGCTGCGGTCTCACCGAGATTAAACAGCTCTATGAGGACCGCTGCAGTGGTAGAATTTTGGCCATCACAGAGGACAGTCACCACCCCGGGCATGAGCTCTTCACCCCACTGCCATCAGGCAAGAGATATAAGAGCATACAGACACTTACCACTAGATTCTTCAATAGCTTCTATCCACAAGCAGTGAGACTGGCGAACACATTTAGCCATCCCCCTCGGACCACACCTACACCATCACCATCTACCTCTTTATGATTTCTTATCTATTGCACATCTCCAGTCATTGTTTACACGTCTGTATTGCTATGTTGCCGAATCTGTATTCAGATGTTTATTTTTGCTAGTTTTCTTATTTTAGTATGACTTTCAGACTTGACTAGTGTGCTAAATGCAATCAGAATCTCTGAATCTAGCTTAATTATATAAATTAAGAAGAGTCTTAGTAATACATGTCCTTGTGGTGCTGCACTATTTGTCCTACACCTGAGCACTCACTCCTTATCTGTACTGTCTATCATATCCATTAACTAGTTCTTAAACACTAGAAATGTTAGGTTAATACAGTGGTTCTTAACCTGGGAGTTGTGACCCTAAAGGGAGTCGCATCATGATCTTAGGAGGGTTGCGTGAATAGTGTCTTGAAATAAATTAATGAGTCATTATTAATGCAATTTAATTTAAGAAAGGTGCAATAAACAATAATTGCCACACAGAGACTATTTCATTGCAGTAGATATTTGTAGTTTCAAAAGTTGCTCAACTGACACAGTGAATGAGTGGTTACCACTTAAGAACTAAAAAGTTGAGTGGTTTCTAACTGGAGGGAGTGTAAAGCCCAAAGACAGGGAAAAAGGGGGTTATACTTGGAAAATATTAGGTATTTAACAATCAGTAATTATAACCAGTAATTGGGCATGAAAACTTTGTATTTCTGTAGTGGCATATTCCTAAATTATGTGTAATTTACAGTGATAGAATTTTAAAATTTTCCCAAAAATATTTTAATTAAATTAATATCTAATCAATTCTTATTCATGACACTCAAAATACCATGTCATAAAATACGGTATTCTCAAAATCTGTTTCCAATATTACCTGAGAAATGTAGTCTTCCAGAAAAGAAGTTTTTATCAGAGTACAGAGTAAACCAGGAGGAAAAATCTTGAGATTTTACAAGAAGCGTTGATTTAACTTATAAATTGTAACCTTGAGCCATGTTTTTCTATACTTAAGAAATTTATAAGCCAATATTATTATAAAAACTAAAGTTGACTTGAACTAGAAATATTGAAAATCAATTTTCCTTGTAGTGGAATTGCAGCCTCATAGACTGGGCATTTTTATTAAACGATTTACTATTTTTTTTAAATATCAGTGATATATCTTTTCATTAAATTTAGTAACTTTGTTGTTACAGTGTGGAGCAATAAGCTATCCTTGGTTCTCAAATAAAACAAAGAAAAAGCAATAGCTTTTTTTAATATTAGAAACAACTTATTTAACAACATATAGTATGAAAGGAAATAAGGTCCTATAAGTCATACTTTTCTCACATTGGGGCATGTGTGCTCATATCTTGATAACAAGTAACTCTTCATGTCTGCATCTCTGAATAATGGGGCATTTGTTATTCCTCCTGGCTTCTCAAAGGCCAGAGCAACTGTGAACCTCTATCAAGGAGAGTTAAGAGTTGCACAGACATGGCCATAAAACCATTTGGCCATGAACAAAGTGGCCTGATGATTTTAGTTAAAAGAAGAGGCCCTCTGCTTCAGAGACAAGATCATAAATGTTGGGCAATTATTTAACAACTAAGAAAGGACTTTATTTCAAGAAACTGGGCAAAAATACCTTACAATCATCCACATTC
Source organism: Lepisosteus platostomus (assembly GCF_059453375.1). NCBI lineage: Eukaryota > Metazoa > Chordata > Actinopteri > Semionotiformes > Lepisosteidae > Lepisosteus > Lepisosteus platostomus. Next base: position 22,569,192 of record NC_142621.1, on the reverse strand, counting down.
TGTATATATGCCTTATGTGCCATGAACACCATGAATTTTAAATAAAGAAATCAGATCGTTATACTCAAAATAATCAACTACATTAAATCTCCAGATAAAAGGGATATCTGACCAAATGCTCAATTGCTTGTTTGGTCAATCAGAATTTTGAACCAATAAAATAGTATGCTTAGTTCTTTATTGGTAAACGAATGTATGATGTACTGGATGTGTTGCCACATTACATACTTCATTCCCTTTGTTGTAACAGAGAGAATAAGGTTCTGGATCCCGAGATGAAGTAAAACAGATTAGTTTATTGCATGCAAGGAACAATAAAGCCGAAGTCTTGTTTCCCGCAAGAAACAACAAAACCGAAGTATTGTTCGATGTGCCGGTACAAACTTTTAGGTTATATAGTCCTTCCTTGCTGCTTCGGACGTCATTCGGTGTTATGGTAAGGGGGGGGTCATGGTATTTGGCCAGTAAAGAGACCCTGGCCAAATGGTCAGGTTAAGATTATGCCCCCAGGGGGTTCCTAGCTTGCATCTGGAATCCTTATCAGTTAACCCCCTTTCCTGCCATAAACCCCTGTTGCTTAGAAGTCTAATTTTCAGGCAGAACTGACTTAAGTTAACCCTTTTTACATCTTGTCTCTTACTTCATTCCCCCCTTATAAAATATGGCATACGTCAGGACTGCCTATACAATGTCAGGGCAGATCTTTCCTTTTTAGATGTACAGGCATGCATTACATGACATTGTGCATTCCACGGTTACAACATGTTATTGATGTTTTTGTACAAGTGATAGTTACAATTATACATATAAAACAACCCTAATCCTACAAATACATAAAGTCCTACCCCAGGACCCAAACGCAGACCTCAGCCATGTGGAGATCTATCGTCAGGATCTTGGAATAGCAATATTGACCCAACTCCAATTATCATTTTTTGGCTGATAGATATGCCAACACCCGGAATGTATTGATACATTCCCCAGTAATGTATGTATGATAGCATCCCCAGTAATGCTCCTCAGGCCTAACAAGCACACTGTTGGTCTTAGGAAGCATCAGACACAGAAACGGTAACAACATCCTTCTTTCTGTTCACTCAGTCTCTGGTGCCGTGGGTCGGTGAAAGTGCGATGCTCGGATCCAGCAATCTCATCCTGTCACTCAGATGGCACACAGTAGCTAGTGGCACTTGATATGGTCCCTCCCAGCAGGATTGCAACGTCTGGCAGGGTATCTCTTCTTCACCTACACCCACTAGCCAGGTATCCGGTCGTGTCTCCCCTCTACTGGAGGTCCCCAATCGTCCAGCACCTGTTCACGAGTCCTGTGCAACTCCAGGGAGTTTCTTTGGCTGTCCGTGATGATCTCAAATGGGCTCAGTCTCACAGTTCCGTTTGGTCCAGCCTGCAAACCGCACAGGACCGCAGGTAGAGCATTTACCCACGGTGTTCCTTCAGTTGATATTTCCTTAGTTGGTCTTTCAGACTGTGGGTGATGGGGGCAATGTGACTTCCAACTTACCCCTAGTGAGGCAATTACAGCCTGGCACAGCTTCCCAGTGTAGTATACCCCTAGATCAGTATCCAAGGGGCAGGGCAGTCCGTACCACGGGATCATCTTTGTCGTACACTTGGGTATGCGCCAGCCCACATCCCATCATCATACAACCCCACATTCTTTACACATTTTCTAACCACTATTAATAATAATAATAATAATAATTGCTTACACTTATATAGCGCTTTTCTGGACACTCCACTCAAAGCACTTTACAGGTAATGGGGACTCCCCTCCACCACCACCAATGTGCAGCATCCACCTGGATGATGCGACAGCAGCCATAGTGCGCCAGAACGCTCACCACACATCAGCTATCAGTGGGGAGGAGAGCAGAGTAATGTAGCCAATTCATAGAAGGGGATTATTAGGAGGCCATGATTGGTAAGGGCCAATTGGAAATTTGGCCAGGACACCGGGGTTACACCCCTACTCTTTTCGAGAAGCGCCCTGGGATTTTTAATGACCACAGAGAGTCAGGACCTCGGTTTTACGTCTCATCCGAAGGACGGCGCCTGTTTACAGTATAGTGTCCCCATCACTATACTGGGGCATTAGGACCCACATGGACCACAGGGTGAGCGCCCCCTGCTGGCCCCACTAACACCTCTTCCAGCAGCAACCTTAGTTTTTTCCCCAGGAGGTCTCCCATCCAGGTACTGACCAGGCTCACACCTGCTTAGCTTCAGTGGGTTGCCAGTTGTGAGTTGCAGGGTGATATGGCTGCTGGCCATAAACACTATTAAACATCTATTAAAGGCCTCAACCTGAATTCTCCCTTTTCCACAATAGAGGGTTCACAGGGGTCTCAGACTCCCGCTCTCCCAGTGCCTCTCGTCTGGCATCTGCATCTGCATGGTTGTTACCTTGAGTTACTGGAATTCTTTATTTATTGTGTTATTTACACCTTACTCCAGCTGCTTCCGTCGGCAGCTGTAAAACTACAAATCAGTTCAGAGACAAGCCCAGTATTCTTAACTGGAGTCCCTGCCGTTGTGAGAGAATCCTATTTCTCCATAGCCATCCAGAATTGTGGCCTACAGTAACCCTTTAACATCTTTCTTTTTACAATCTTCCATCAGTGCTCTTAACTGGCTTGCTACACTGAGGCAGTGGAGGGGCATTTTTCTGATTGTTAGCACGTTGAATTCTGTTGTAACGGCTCAGTCTGTTCTCTGTTCTCCCTCATGCATCAGAGAGGACCCATCAGTAAACAGTATTAAATTTACTTAAATTTTCACGGTCCCCCACCTTTTGGCTCCAGCATCTAATGATATAACAGTGCCTACCTAGCCATATCACCCTGCAACTCACAACTGGCAATCCACTGAAGCTAAGCAGGTGTGAGCCTGGCCAGTACGTGGATGGGAGACCTTCTGGGAAAAACTAAGGTTGCTGCTGGAAGAGGTATTAGTGGGGCCAGCAGGGGGCGCTCACCCTGTTTTCCACGTGGGTCCTAATGCCCAAGTATAGTGACGGGAACACTACACTGTAAACAGGTGCCGTCCTTCGGATGAGACATAAAACTGAGGTCCTGACTCTCTGTGGTCATTAAAAATCCCAGGGCGCTTCTCGAAAAGAGTAGGGGTGTAATCCCGGCGTCCTGGCCAAATTTCCCATTGGCCCTTACCTATGAATTGGCTTCATTATTCTGCTCTCCTCCCCACTAATAGCTGATGTGTGGTGAGTGTTCTGGCGCACTATGGCTGCCGTCGCATCATCCAGGTGGATGCTGCACATTGGTGGTGGTGGAGGGGAGACCCCATTACCTGTTAAGCGCTTTGAGTGGAGTGTCCAGAAAAGCGCTATATAAGTGTAAGAAATTATTATTATTATTACCTCCATGCTCCTGCGTCAGCACAGGTGCCCAGAACCCTTTGTCCACACTTACATACAAAGGAATGGTTGATCCATCTGAGGAAACCCCAGTCTCAGCACCTGTAAGAGAGCTTGTTTCAAATTATTACAGGCGGCTTTTGCTGCTGGAACCAAGGCAATCTTGTCCTTTACTGCACTCCCCCCTTAAGCAGATCTGTTAAAAGTTGTGCTCACCCCGTAAAAACATTGCACCCAGGCCCTGTTAAACTTTCACAATGCTAGACACAAAAGGGCCTTATCATAACTGCTTACTATTAGACACTCTAAACCTGAAGCAACTCAGACTTGTGGGTTTCCTCGTCAGGGGAAGCACTCAGAATACCATCAACATACTGAGTGATCACAGTCAGTTGTAGCCACGTGATACCCTGTTCTGGATAGTCATTCTTTGTAATGGATAATATTCCAACCCAATAGATCTGGGATAAAACCACCCTAAGTGCACGTGAATGTTAAAATCTGTTACTCAGCAAGTAAAACTTGCTGCCCCAATACTCCTGTGGCCTCCTGACGTCTCCCCATATACATTACTCTATAGCACTCTGTTGAACAGAGGAGTGAAACAAGCATGAGAGTAGTGCTCCAGTATCCCCTAACAGAGAACCCAACACCCTATTAACAGTACATTTTTATCCACTGGACTGGGACAGACTTAGGGAGGCTACACGGGATTTACAGGACCTAATCGTTAGGTAAACAGATCTTCCCACAAGACTGTTTATGCTCCCCAGTCTCAATTCTAAACCTACAGCGTTTCAGCATGTCTGGTTTCGAGACATTCGAATAAATCCAACTTGTTTCCACTATTACAACTAATTGTATATACATACAAAAACTGTTTATCTAACTCCTTTTATGTCCACCTGTACTGTACTTATACGTTTCAGACTTTAGATTTTCCAATCTCCTTAAGTTGATTTTCGTCAAGTCTCTTTAGTTACGTCTCTAGCCAGTCCCGCTGGCTAAACACACTCGCACCGTCATTTAGTATACCAAAACTCACAGTTACACACATACAGATGCAGCCATTCAAAGTGAGCGGTACAGACACGTACCGGAGGTAATTGGCTGCGGCGTCGCGCATCATGACCCAAGATGACGCGGGGTACCGCGGTACGTGATTGGTTGACCGACAGGGGCACTCGTGGTCCGTTGGTCTGTCGTTTTTACAGTACAGTAAACGTCTTTACTGTGCCCATTGTAGATATTGAATTTTACCACTGAAGGGAAATCTTAGTAGCTGAGAATAAAAAGAATAGGAGCATACTGTAACGCGTGTGAAGGCCATAAACGATATTAATTTTGGAACATAAACATACAGTACTGTATATGGCTGGTCTTGGTACTTTAAAGTAAAAAATACACACCAGTATTCCATTTCTCCCTAAACATTTTAAGCATCGAAGTCTTTAACTAAAGAGATACCGAAGTCCACAAGCATACTTTTAGAATTTGATTAATAGGGAATATAATATGGAATCGCGTATCTAAAGAATTTAATAACGATATGATTATATTCGTGTACTGTGACAGGGCTGTGTAGGGCTGTTTCGCCTCCCTCTTCATGCGACTTCCCCTGTAGCCTACTGGTCTACGTGCCCGATTACCAACTCACGGGTTGTGTGTTCAAATCTAGCTGGTGCTGGACTTTTCTTTTAACAAACATTTCTTCGAAAAAATAGAATAGCGATATTATGGACAATCAATTGACTTTTATATTTCAAAATATCACAACATGATCGATTCTAAGTCATTTTTGATAACAATGAATAGTCACCTTCTTCCCTTCTGACAACGGTCCCTGCTTCTGCTTCCTGCTTCTATTGTGTGTGTGTGTGCAATAGAGTACATTTTTATAGAGAAATGGAGGCTGGACAGTATGCGTTACAATATAAACATTTATATTGATTTAAATCGTGTTCTGATTTAAATCGCAAACGCGTGTTTAATTATATGTGTTTTTTAATCATAATCGGGCTAATGCAACATAAATTGATACAGTATCTTTGTCTTCTAAGTATCTTAATAAACTTTCAGCATAGCTTTCTACCCGTTTAGATTTATATTTCTTGGGATTTTGGGATCAGATGTGGAAGGATTAGATTGTAATCGCTTTTATTTGTCAAATACGTGATTGTATTTCTGAATGTTATGTTACACCTACAGTAGTTCACTGCTTTAAATACATCGAATTAAGAAAGTTATGTGTAGCACTTTAGATCTTTTTTTCTGAACCAGGGAAAATCTGATCATGTTTCTCTATAACAATAATAAAAAACTTCCTGGAATCTGACTGGCTGACACCCTTCTGAAGTGGTTCCATAAAATCTGGTATAGGGAAAAGAAAGCGTTGATACATACAAGTATCTTTTAATACAGTCTTTGCTGTGCTCTTGAGGATCCTTGTGATATTTTGAGCTCTAGTTGAATGATAAGTGTCGCATTTTAAATCATTTTCGTAGTTAGAAATTATGAAACGCCCTGTTAAAAGCAAAGAAGTTTTTATGCCCGTTGAAGTAAAACAAAATGCCTGACAAAGTATGGCTTGGACAGATTCCAAGTGCTTGTACAAATGTGCTAAAGAAATTATACTTTGAGTATACAGCTTGTCCAAAGTCATCCATTATTAATGCTATTAGTAATATCTTCGGTAAAGGCTTTGATGCATAAATATTTCTGATAAAGGTAGGTTGTGTACTTTTGTCCAACTGAGCAATCTTGCTTTCATAAAATATACCAACATTTTAATGACTGATGATTAACATGCTGTAATACACAGTTCAAAATTAAAAGCTCAAATGCTGTACATGAGAGGTTAAGCTCCCCCTGACGGTTTTACAAGGTGACGCCGGATAGTTTCCGGCATGACGTCAAATGACGCGCGATTAACCACGTGATACTGCGTGATACTGCGTGACACCGCGTGATACCGCGAAATACCCCACCCATTTTGAATGGCTGCATCTGTACATGCCGGCACACAAGTTCATAAAACACACATACACATCGAGAATATATTTTTCTCTTCGTACTACAATGTGCTGTATTCTTGTTTCACTTCTACATGAATCCTTTTAATTTCTGAAGCGCACTCCAGGTTCGCTGCATTCCTAATTTCGGATGCGGTACTTTAGCCCACCGGTCAATATCTTCCGGTTTTGGATTTGGGGGAATCAGGGAAGGTAGGTGCGAGTGCGGACCCCCTCGACGGGGTGCGAGACAGTTAGAGTGATGCTGTCATCAACAGCGCCAGCCCCCGCTACATCACGTCCTTTCCCACTTCGGAAAGAAGAGAGTACAGGTCTGCAGGCACCCTCCCTTTAAGAAGGGAGTCCTTGTTCTGTCTCTATCACACTCGTACCAGGTGTCATCCCACTCAGACCCCCCGTCTCCAAATGGTCACTGTGGGAATTGATCCCAATTATTTTCATTTCCTGCCTGTCTGGTCCCCTTATGGGAGAGCAGGATATAACACATTAACTAGTGCAGTGCGACCAGGAACTAATTCTTCCTTTAGTTTCTGATTCTCCTGCACTGCCTCTTTTCACTTTTGTTCATACTCTTTCGTAGCGAGTAAAGTATCTTTTCTTTCGGGTTTTTGTTTTTCCCGTAAACACACTTTTAAGAAGTCACATCCCAATTTCTTTTTTTTTTCTCTCATGTTTCTGCCACCACTGGTGCCGGCCGTGCACCAGGGTGGGAGCTACATGCTTGTGCTTTTGCCAATCAATACGCATATGCTTTCTTTATAGGCGTCTTCGCCCCAAACTCTCTCTGACAAACTCAGCTTTTCCCATATTTTTCTCCTTCTTTTCCGTCAACTTACACTTTTCCGATATATAAACGGACCCTTCCACCACTTTCTCAAACCGTCAGTTAGCACACGTTTGGTCTCTTTAAGAATTTACTTTTGTCGTGTGTGAGGTAACAGCTCATACAGTAGGGGGATGCTTTCACTTTGGAAATCCTCTCCATTCCTGCACTCATTCAGCTAAGGTGTCTGTTACCTCCAGATCTAAATGCCTCTCAGAGTCTTTAGAGAGGACTTACAGAGCACTGTTCACAGGCAAGGAACGAGACCTCGAAAACACCCTTTCTTGATCAGTAATTCACCATTCCCAGAATGCCAGCATCGCTGCTTTTGCCCCGGGGTGGACTTAAGCACTGAGCTCAATCAGGGCGATTCTCAGATCTCAGCGTCCGTTAGATCCTGGTACTTAGTGCTTTGCTTTTTTATTATGAGGTGTGATTATGTTAGTGTCATGCGTGTGTATATGTATTCACAAACAATGAAAACCCCAGAAACATACATTTTTATTTTCTACTTCTCTCCTGTTCCCTTTGAAACAAAAAACCACGCCACGCCAATCCGTGCACGATCAAGGTGTAGCTAATCTCAGGACTCCGGGCGCAATTAAGGCCCACACAGATCCTGAATTTCGCGGTAAAGGTCCAAAACCCGTTCAAAAACTCCATGCGCAATTAAGGCATACACCAGATTCGAACGCCTGTACACAATACCGCAAATCACCGCCTGCCAGACCAACTTCTGGGCTTACAGCAAACCACCCATTACATACACTGGTGTCTTCCCCGTGTCAGAGGAATTCAGGAACTCACATTTACTCCGTCATCTCGGGCGATTCTCGCAGGGAGCAGAGACTTCCCAATTGGTCAGAGCGAGTCGGGACTTTTTTATTAAAAAGAGGAGTCCTTACCTCTTAGTAATGTGAGCGCTGACCATCTCTCCTGCCGATGGGAAGTTCTGTGCCTTCTGGAGCATCCTGTCGACTACGCAAAAATTGTTGAAACAGAATGAATAAGCTTCTGGATCCCAAGATGAAGTAAAACAGATGAGTTTATTGCATGCAAGGAACAATAAAGCCGAAGTCTTGTTGCCCGCAAGAAACAACAAAACCAAAGTATTGTTCGATGTGTCGGTACTTTTAGGTTATATAGTCCTTCCTTGCTGCTTCGGACGTCATTCGGTGTTATGGTAATTGGAGGGTCATGGATTTGGCCAGTAAGGAGACCCTGGCCAAATGGTCAGTTTAAGATTACGCTCCCAGGGGGTTCCTAGCTCGCATCTGGATTCCTTATCAGTTAACCTCCTTTCCTGCCATAAACCCCTGTTGCTTAGAAGTCTAATTTTCAGGCAGAACTGACTTAAGTTAAACCTTTTTACATCTTGTCTCTTACTTCACCTTAAAACAGGGTAAACTCAAAATATTAAAATAAAATATAAGGCACCATAATTATTTCAGGAAGTAGTGGGCTATGCTTGTTTGGTATCAAATCAATGGGCAAAACATGGGTAGTTCAGAAATCTAAATATCAAAACTATGTTTATTCAGAGGAAGGTACAGTATGAGTTTTCCCAAATACTGGACGTTTTATCCCATCTCTCCTGATAGAAACAATACAAATTCCTGAAGTTGAGATATACAAATCTGAGATTCAAACTGGCCAACCAGAATTCAGGCAGACAAGACTTTGGAATGTTTTTTTGTCTGTAGCTAAAAAAATAGGGCAAGCAAAGAACCACAATTTGGAAGTTAGACCCGGGAGGACTAGAAGTTATTCACATGAAGTTAGGCCGATGGGGATAGAAGTTAAAGTTCAAGAGGAATTGGTTTCCTCCAGGTGCTCCAATTTCTTCCCACATTCCAGAGACATGCTTGTAAGTTAATTGGCTTCTGTGAAAGTTGGCCCTGTTTCCATCTGTATGTGTCCTGTGTTGGACTGGCATCATATTTGGGGTCTATCCCGCCTTGCTCCAAATATTTCTGGGGACAGGCTCTGGGTTACTGTGACCCAGAAGTATCACAATTAAGGACAGCAGCTCCAGTGCTCTGTGCTTGGTTGTCTATACAGAGTTTGTATGTTTATCCCATGATCATATCAAGTTTCATTCAGTGCTCTGGTTTCCTCCCTTATCCAAGGACATGCTGGCCTTACAACATAAAAAGAGCTGTTGGTACTTGACTGTCTCTTCTTTTGTTCCCTTTGTTTAAGGTGTTCAGCTTTATCTTGCTACAACTCCTCTCCAAGATAAGCCGCTTACTAATAATGGATAAATGAAAAATCAGTCCCTTTACTTGCATGAACAGATGCACAATGCAAGAAGGGAAAAAATGAATAAGAGTAATGTTTTTACAAAATCATCATTATCCATATTGATTACTTTCAGCAATCTACAGTATACAGGTATCCTTGATACGTTCCATCTCTTCTTTTTAGGCGTTCTGCATTCTCCATATCCTATATACACAGCAACATCTTCCTTGTTCCACAGCTCCCTCTGCTTAAACTAATGGCTACAGTATTTACAGATGCAGCCATTCAAAATGCGCGGGCGATACCGCATTATTTTCCGGTGCGCTGTAAGCAGTCTACCTCGAGTTACCGGTAAATACCGCTAGTTACCGTAAATTCTCCTATAATACCGCAAGCAAAATAATAGTATCCGGAATTTCTGCAAGGTGGAGCTAATAAAGCTCAACCTCTCATGTTTGAGCTGTCGCCATCAAAGTCTTTAATGAAGATATTACTAATAGTTTTAATAATGAATGACCTTGGACAAGCTGTAAGTGTAAACTCAAAGTATTCCCCTGGTCCACATTATTTTTTTCATTGACCGTCTTTGTAAAAGTAACACCACAGCATTTCGCAATCATGCATTTGTTTCCAATCATGCAAAGTACAGTAATTTTTGAGAATCGATTCACCATGTCTTTCACATGCTCATAAAAGAGATTGATTTAGGAACATAAACATATTACCGTATGCAAACTGTACTGTATACAGTATGTATATGTATATTTAATGTCTTAACTGTGCCCCTTTAAGTATTGAATATTTATATGGAATTTTACCACTGAAGGGAAATCTTAGTGCCTGAGCATAAAAAGAATAGGAGCATACTGCAACACATGTGAAGGCCATAAACGATATTAATTTTGGAACTTAAACATACAGTATATGGTTGGTCTCGGTACTTTAAAGAAAACATATCCATATCTCCCTAAACATTTAAGCATCGAAGTCTTTAACTAACGTGATACCGGAGTCAACAAGCATACTTTTAGAATTTGATTAAAAGAGAATATAATATGGAATCGCGTATCTAAAGAAATTAATAACGATATAATTATATTCATGTTGCAAAAAAACTGCAACGGACATAAAAACTCCCTTGCTTTTAACAGAGCGTTCCATAATTTCTAACTACGAAAATTATTTAAACTGCGACACTTATCATTCAACCAGAGTTCGAAATATCACAAGGATCCTATAGAGCACAGCAAAGACTGTATTAAAAGAATCGCGTATCTTAAGAAATTAATAAGCTATAATTATATTTGTGTACTGCGACAGGGCTGTGTAGGGCTGTTTCACCTCTCTCTTCATGTGACTCAATTCAAAAACCATTTAGCAAAGAGGGGATGAGAAGAGTGACAAACTAGTATACAGTTCTTTAAAACATTAATAAAATTATAATAATTAAAACAATAATAAAAAAACATTGCCACACCCGGACCGTTAAACCAACGCATTAGCACGTCAAAGCCCATTGAGGAGCCGGGCACAATAACTGTTTTGTCCCTTGATTTACTGATCTGCATTAATTACAGAAATCGAGTTCCTGCTCTTTGCAGATGACCTGGTCCTGCTGTCGCCCACAAAACAGAGGCTGCGGCAGAACCTGGCGCTGCTGGAGCAGCATTGTCAGACCTGAGCGCTGACAGTCAATCTGGACAAGACCAGAGTTATGGTTTTCCAGAAAAAAAGCCAGAGCTCCAGTAGTCTTTCTGAAATCGTCGGATTATGAACGATTAAAAGCATCTTATTAAAAACACGTTTGCGTTTGTTTGGGAGCTATATTATGTATTTTTCATATGTAAGATATAATGATGTGTTCCCGCTTACACATCACATGACTTTAAAAGCTAGAAAAACAGGTTTCGATTCACATTATCTGGTGAGCCTTGTTTTGTCAAAGGACAGCACAAAAAAAATCAGACATTGTGTGGTACAGAACGGAGCTCAGTCAATTCAAACAAGTTCAGTTTAAAAAAAAACTGCAACGGACATAAAAACTCCCTTGCTTTTAACAGAGCATTTCATAATTGCCAACTACGAAATTTATTTAAACTGCGACTTTGCTGTGTTCTAGAGGATCCTTGTGATATTTCGAGCTCTGGTTGAATGATTAGTGTCGCAGTTTAAATAATTTTTGTAGTCAGAAATTATGGAACGCTCTGTTAAAAGCAAGGGAGTTTTTATGTCCGTTGCAGTTTTTTTGCAACATGAATATAATTATATCGTTATTAATTTCTTTAGATACGCGATTCCATATTATATTCCCTTTTAAATTCTAAAAAGTATGCTTGTTGACTCCGGTATCACGTTAGTTAAAGACTTCGATGCTTAAAATGTTTAGGGAGAAATGGAATACTGGTGTGTATGTTTTCTTTAAAGTACCGAGACCAGCCATATACTGTATGTTTAAGTTCCAAAATTAATATAGTTTATGGCCTTCACACGCGTTGCACTATGCTCCTATTCTTTTTATGCTCAGGCATTAAGATTTCCCTTCAGTGGTAAAATTCCATATAAATATTCAATACTACAACGGGCACAGTAAAGACATTTACTGTAAATCTTTCTGCGACAGACCAACGGACCACGTACCGCGCGTCATCGTACGTCACAATGCGCGACGCTGTAGCCAATTACCTCCGGTACGTGCTTGTACCGTGCACTTTGAATGGCTGCATCTGTATAAGAAGCTAAAATTTAATAATATTATTTTAGTGAGGATAAAAACTCAGCGAAACTAATAAATCAGTAAATGAAATGCACAACACAATACAATTAAAATAAAAAGAAACAATTACATGCAAATCTCCTTGTTTCAAAAAGGAACGCTGCAAGAAGAATGAATAATTTTAACTAATGTTATAAATATTGTAGTGGATCCCAGAGGACAAGCCAACCAAAAGGAATCCCTCCTGTTACACAAAGAGCCAAAATTAAAAGGTTGTCTGGAAGAAACTGAATAAGGATAGCTGAATAAATATTCTATTTTATGTCATTTATTATTTAATTAATTGTAGAGTGGCTAGAGTGAAAAGCCTGTAAATAATGCCTATGCAAGGCTATGGGTCAAATAGCAGACAAAGACTTAACATTTAACTGCCACATAATCATTTATTGTATCATAGTTGCTCTCATGTCCAGTATCGTTCACAATCGTTCCACAATCTTACCCTATGCTAGGTGTATAAAAAATGTAAATTAGAAAAAAAAAGTCCAGTATGCTACAGTATACAATGTAGAAAAATGAAAATCATAGATGGAAAAATTTTCTATCAGTGTAAACACATCGACAAAGGAATCCGAGTAAATATTGCTGTTTGAATGCTATCCTCATTAACTTAACACCTTTACGCATCAGAGGTGTAAGTAGACAGAACCAAAAGACAGCACTTGAATTATGGTGGTATTTTGTTCTTTACTTTTGCAGAGCCTAATCCGTGTCCAACCATTTTCTACTTTTAGTTTTGAGTGGGAGAGAAAGCCTCAAAGTAATGTCTTTTTAATATTTCAACATCTTTTTATCATTGTAGTATACTTCTCTGTGTTACTTTGGCCAGATTGTCAACACATCAGAAGCAATGTGCATCATGCTTGAGCTGGTGGGGGAGTCACCACCCTTTTCTTAGCACTCTCTTTTTACACTGATGATGTTACTCGTACTGTGCATACACACAAATCCACAGATAAAAAAACTACTTATTTTAATGTAACTGTTTGAACTAGTGGCATTACACACATAAAAAAATGGTATCTACACTGGAAAGCAATCAATCTTTATTACCACAAAGGAGATGGGTACGGTGCTCTCCATTGCAGTCCATGAGCGTTCCATTGCCCATTACCACTATTAAAAAAAATGAATGTCAAAATGTTTTCAAAACATCCACTTGGGATATTTTAGCTGCTAGTTACACTTCCATATTAATATTACTATCAAGTGGTGTTCAATCAGTACTTTTTTTACAACAGCAAGCAAGTGGTGTTCTTACTACGTATTCTTAGAAAAGACTAAAACATTATAATGTTCTATGAAGTACAGTATAGAAACTTTATAATGTTAGAACAAGCATGTTAAAACCATAACCCACTGTAAGTTGCCAAGTTAAAGACTTTGATTCATAAAATATTTATGGAATACTGCTGTGTACTCTTTTATATTTAGCTTCCACTACCATCTACAGTGTGTACAATATTTATGTCTTATGCTATACTACTGTTTTTATTTTCTGCTACCAAAATTTACCTTTGGATTTTCTCTATGTGGATGTAAACCTGAAAGAGGCACATCCTGTTCACAAGCTACAGTATAGTAATAAACTATTTAAAATAAGGTGCGGTCTCCCACAGGCCATTAAAGCAAACTACTGCTGTATCACCCGTGCATTCTAATGGCTGGATCTGTATCTGAGCGGTTACAATCAGAGGCACATGAATTCTTTATTCTCCGGCACAGTTTTGGTGAAAAGAGGAATTATTCAGACACACTTGGTTAAACAAATACTTATTAGCAATGATCATGCACACTCCACACTAAATACAACAAACAAGTTTCCTATGTACATTGCAAGTTTATAGACAAGGAGTTTCAGAGACCTGTGCCTAGATCACCAGGGCAAACCCCAGACAGCATCCAAATATTTGACTCTAAAATAATGCCTACAGAGGCCAAAAGAAGAGATAATCTGCCTTCTAATCTAAATAGAAGACAATTTACAATTAAATCTTTCTGTTTTTAATCCAGGTGCCACAGAATAAATGGAAGTCTATCTCCTCATGCTAAAATGCACCCATTAAGCACAAGGCAGTTTTAAAACAAGGGATTCTTCAGTCATGATCTCCAAGATCCTTAACAATTACAGACTAGCAAGCTTTCTAAGCAAGATTTTAAATACTTCTCTTTATACTAGCTCTAATTGGGTCTTTTCAGATGATCTTGAATAAGGTACTCTCGCCTGGCACAAGCTTAGAGTTCTGCCTTCAACAGAAACGAAACTCATCCTGAAACTAGGTTCACACCATCCCCCTTCTCTCAATGACCAACTTATTTTTGTGTTATCTTCTCTATTTTCATGCAGGTTTTGTCTTCACAGCTTTCTTCACCCCTCTCCACTTTGCACTTCCTGAATGGCCTCTCTGCCCCTCCTGACTCCTTTCCTCTCCCAGCTTTTGTTATTCTGTGCTATTTAATCTTTGGTGCCTGCACTGTATTTCTCAAACATGAAGAAGGCTTCACAGCTGAAACATTGTGTTTTCTCTCTTCTCTTTTCAGCATGGAATAAACCTATTACTTGTTCCCTTGTTAAATACATATATACAGTGGTGTGAAAAAGTTCTGATTTCTTATTTTTTTGCATGTTTGTCACACTGAAATTTTTCAGATCATCAAACAAATTGAAATATTAGACAAAGATAACACAAGTAAACACAAAATGTAGTTTTTTAATTAAGGTTTTTATTATTAAGGGAAAAAAAAAACAAACCTACATGGCCCTGTGTGAAAAAATGATTGCCCCCCCCCGTTAAAACATAAATCAACTGTGGTTTATCACATCTTTGGAAAGCTCAATTTCTTTGGAGTTACTTTGGAGTTCAATTTCTCTAGCCACACCCAGGCGTGATTACTGCCACACCTGTTCTCAATCAAGAAATCACTTAAATAGGACCTGCCTGACAAAGTGCAGTAGACCAAAAGATCCTCAAAAGCTAGACATCATGCTGTGATCCAAAGAAATCCAGGAACAAATGAGAAACAGAGTAATTGAGATTTATCAGTCTGGAAAAGGTTATAAAGCCATTTCTAAAGCTTTGGGACCCCAGCGAACCACAGTGAGAGCCATTATCCACAAATGGCGAAAATATGGTGAACCTTCCCAGGAGTGGCCGGCCGACCAAAATTACCCCAAAAGCGCAGCGACGACTCATCCAAGAGGTCACAAAAAACCCCACAACAACATCCAAAGAACTGCAGGCTTCACTTGCCTCAGTTAAGGTCAGTGTTCATGACTCCACCATAAGAAAGAGACTGGGTAAAAATGGCCTGCATGGCAGAGTTCCAAGATGAAAACCACTGCTGAGCAAAAACAACATAAAGGCTCGTCTCAGTTTTGCCAGAAAATATCTTGATGATCCCCAAGACTTTTGGGAAAATACTCTGTGGACTGATGAGACAAAAGTTGACATTTTTGGAAGGTGTGTGTCCCATTACACCTGGCATAAAAGTAACACAGCATTTCAGAAAAGGAACATCATACCAACAGTAAAATATGGTGGTGGTAGTGTAATGGTCTGGGGCTGTTTTGCTGCTTCAGGACCTGGAAGACTTGCTGTGATAAATGGAACCATGAATTCTGCTGTCAACCAAAAAATCCTGAAGAAGAATGTCCGGCCATCTGTTCGTGACCTCAAGCTGAAGTGCACTTGGGTTCTGCAGCAGGACAATGATCCAAAACACACCAGCAAGTCCACCTCTGAATGGCTTAAGAAAAACAAAATGAAGACTTTGGAGTGGCCTAGTCAAAGTCCTGACCTGAATCCGATTGAGATGTTGTGACATGACCTTAAAAAAGCGTCCTAAAAAAGACTCGAAAACCCTCCAATGTGGCTGAATTACAACAATTCTGCAAAGATGAGTGGGCCAAAATTCCTCCACAGCACTGTAAAAGACTCATTGACAGTTATCAAACACTTTTTCACACCACTGTACATATATACATTTTCCCTCACAATGTGTGTGTTTTATTTATTATATATAGAATAGGACTATGAGATATTGTGTTATATTAAATTACATTCTGGTAAATTGCATTCAAGTATTTAAACCAATTACAATTTTGATTCAAATGTTGATTCCATTTATGTATATTTTCATTGTTACAACATTTATTAGTAATGCAAATTCAATGTTTTACACATATTTAAATGAATCAAAGTGTCAATGAAGTATACATATTATTTATTATTAGAGATTCTGTATTATCCCCAAGGGACAATTTGTTAAATAAAGAATGCCTGTGCAGTGACTGGGCATCTAACCCAGGCTTTCCACTCAACAAGCAAGTTATTTTCCTCTGAATGTCCATTCATGTCCTCTGAATGTCATTCTGATTGAACAACATAATTTGTGGGATAGTGGGAAATGAAATTTCTGTGTTGTATTTAGTACATGTATTTAGTGCTGTAAGCTAAATTAAAAACTAGGAGTATTGCTTAGGTTTATTTGATCAGAAGTTTCATTTTCAATTATACTGTAAAGAAACATTATATATACAAATATTTTTTATTACCAACAAATAACTAAACATACATGTTATAATTGTTGCAAAAGAATGAAACCAAATGAAACCAAAGTGTTTTGAAATAGAAAGCATAATGGAAACTTACACAAAATTACTGAGAAACACAATAAAAACAGCATTTAAATAAAATCTGTTGCAATTATTATGGCATTGTTGTGGCAAAAGTGTGGTTTCATCAAAAAACATTTATATTTTTAAAATTAAAATAAGATTTTTCCACCAACCATACGAGGCTGTGGTACATCAAAGATTCACTGAACCATCTCAGAGTGTTACAGAGAAGTGCAGTCCTGCATCAGATTATTAAAAAAAAAACAGGGAGATGCAGTGCTTTTCAGCGTGCCACAGCAATTCTTGCATTATGCTGCCTGACACCTTGCATATTTAAAATAACTGCATCTGTATGTTGTTTATTGTTTTATTTTGAAACTTGCAAGTGCTCATGGGAAATTTAGTTAATATAAACATGTTGAATATTTCCAAAAATAATCAGTAACCAAATTAAATTAAACAGTAAATGTCTATGAAGTAGATGAAATACTGTTGTGTACCCTATTTTTTATTTTCAGCTACTTTAAGCAATTTTCAGCTTTATTTTCAGGTATGTAAAAACGTTTCCGAAATAACCACGTGTAAAACTTTGATGCTTAAAATGTTTAGGGAGAAAGTGGAATACTGGTGTGTATTTTTTCTTTAAAACACCAATACCAACCATATACAGTTTGTGACGTAGGGATTTCTATATTTATGTTTTTGTTTAGTGGTTACATTAGTGACAAAGGCTAAACTTTTAGCTTCAGTAACACATATGCCGTATTACATACATGTTTGTAATGACAATATAGTCTCAATAATATTTATTGTCAGTAATAATATCAGTGAACATGGTTTCATGGAGGGATTCTCAGAAAGTTGGGCATTCAGGTAGATTGCCAGGCGAAAGGATTTGTAAATATATATTGTTAAAGCAAGTCAGTTTTTTGCAACACATAAAAGACATTTTTCTAAGAAAGATCTGATGATGAAGAAGGAAAATAATCAATTTTTGGTGCATAAAAAGTGGTTCCCTGGCTGGGTGCTCGTGAATTCTTCGAGGAAGTCGTGGTCATACAGCATGCCGCTCTATATATCAGGGAGCACTTTGGATCAAGGCACTGTTTCTTTCAAGACAGCGATCCGAAACACACAGCAGCAAAGGCGAGGCTTAAAGCAGAGGGAGTGAACTGGGTGAAAACTCTAGCTGAATCCCCAGATTTAAATCCAATAGAGATGGTATGGCATTCCCTGAAAGACTATATTCGGAAAACGTAAACCCAGCACAAAGTTAGAACTGATCAATGTGTTTTACAAGTTCTGGGAGGAAGAACTGACAGAACAAAATTGCAACAATTTTATTAACAGGCTGTTTCATGTTCTTCCTAAGATTGTTGAGCGGGGGGGGCATTCGGGAATGTGAGTTATGCGAGTCAGATTATGAATGAATAAAAACATTTTATTGAAAACACGTTTGCATTTGTTTGGGTGCTGTACCAGCTGTATAATAATGCCACAATATGTCTTTTATGTGTCGCAAAAAACTGAACTTGAACTTTATTGCCATATGTAACCGGTACTGGTACAATGGAATTCTTACTTACAGAAAGTCTCTCGATTGTAAAACAAGTGTAAAAAACAAGACAAAGTGCAAACAGTGCATCAAGACAATGTACAAACAAACAATAGACAATGTGCAAGTAAACATTTAGACTGTTTGAATGTAAACAATACAGACGTGTAAACAATGACTGGAGATGTGCAATAGAAAAGAAATCATAAAGAGGTAGCTGGTGATGGTGTAGGTGTGGTCCGAGGGGGATGGCTAAATGTGTTCTCCAGTCTCACTGCTTGTGGATAGAAGCTATTGAAGAATCCAGTGGTAAGTGTCCGTATGCTCTTATATCTCTTGCCTGAGGGCAGTGGGGTGAAGAGCTCATGCCCGGGGTGGTGACTGTCCTCTGTGATGGCCAGAATTCTACCACGGCAGCGGTCCTCATAGAGCTGTTTAATCTCGGTGAGACCACAGCCGATGATCTTCTGGGCCATATTGACCATTCTCTGCAGTGCCTTTCTTTCTCGAGACGAGGTGTTGCCATACCACACGGTGATCCCGTTGGTGAGGACGCTCTTAATGGTGCAGCAGTAGAAGTTCACCAACACATGTATTGGCATCCCCCATCGCTTGAGGCACCTCAAGAAATAAAGGCGCTGCTGAGCCTTCTTCATGATAGAGTCAGTTTTCACAGTCCAGGTTAGATCTTTAGAGATGTGAATTCCCAAAAACCTAAAGCTGGTGACTGTTTCCACTTCCGTTCCATCAATACTGAGTGGGCTGTGAGTGTATGGCCTGTGTCTCCGAAAGTCCACTATTAGCTCTTTAGTTTTCTTTATGTTCAAGTCCAGGTTATTGCTATGACACCACCTAAGCAGCTGTACAACTTCATCCCTGTAAGTGGACTTGTCATCATCACTGATCAGTCCTATTATAGTGGTGTCATCTGCAAACTTAATGATGCGGTTGTTGCTGTGTCGTGCTGTGTAGTCGTGAGTAAATAGGGAGTGCAACCTTGGACTCAGACAGCAGCCTTGTGGGGTTCCAGTGCTCAGGGTGAGTGGTGTTGATTTTTTATTGCCTATCCGCACCACCTGTGGTCTCTCGATAAGAAAGACCAGCAGCCAGTTGCAGACAGAGTTGCACAGACCTATCCCCTGAGCTTTGTCACCAGTTGACTGGGTATGATGGAATTGAATGCTGAACTGTAGTCCACAAACAGTTGCTTTAACAAAATATATTTACTAATCATTTCGCCTGGCAATCTACCTGAATGCCCAACTATCTGAGAAGCCCTCTGTGAAACCAAAAGAACCACAATTGAATGAGTTTTGATAATAAGAGAGAGAAGAGAGAAATAATAAGAGAGTCCCCATTACCCATTATTTTGATTTAAATTGCAAACGCGTGTTTAATTAAATGTCTTATTGATTCACAATCTGACAATGCAATGTAAATCATTATCTTTGTCTTCTAAGTATCTTAATAAACTTTCAGCATAGCCTTCTCACCATTTAGATTTATTTTTCATACCATCGCTAAACAAAGCAGGAGCGTATTGTATTTCCTCTTGGGATCAAACTTGGAAAGATTCGATTGTAATTGTTTTTATTTTTAAAATACATTTTAGAAAAGTGTAATCTATAATAAAAAGTTGTATTTATTTAATACCACTTGATAGTTATATTAATAAAGATAATAATTCAAGTTAATACTGTTTAGACTTTTAATTATTTTAAACTGTATTACAGCATCGTATACATTAAACATGAAAAAGTCAGTATATTTTATAAAAGCAAGATTGCTCAGTTGGACAGTATAAAGCAAGTATGATTTTAATGTTTGTAATCACTATTCTTGCAAGTACAAACACAACATAAACTGGAATGCTACAGAACCCTAAACAGACAATACACACTTTTAGTTTAGCAGGATTTGTGCGATAAGCACAATGTTTAATGGGGATGACATTACCCACGTCTATTAACACTGTACAAAACTACTTCAGCCTGCATAGTCTGCAAAGGAGCAAGTCATAGGTTTATTCCATGCTGAAAAGAGAAGAGACAAAACGCAATGTTTCGGCTGTGAAGCCTACTTAAGATGTGAGGGTCTTCAGCTCAAAATGAAACGCTAAAATGTAATGTAGGCTCTGAACAGGTTAAACTTTGATTTGGGCTGGCCAGTGCGGTGACATCTCTGCTTTTCATATGAAATCCTGCTTGAATCCTGCTAAACTAAAAATTAGACACAAGAAGAGTATTACACAATGTTGTGAGGCTCTGGTGAAATTTCTCTGTGAACTGAAGAGTTAAAGTGTAAAGTGTCTCCTCCTTTTAAACTTGTAAATGCGACATGGAAGATATTACTGTATTAATGATGTAGCGTTTTAGGGTTTGTGCCCTACACCCTGTCGTACCGCTGTGTACATACAGTACGAACATGTTTTGATATTTAGAAATATAAAAAATGTCAATATAGTGTCCATAATATTTGCTATTTTAGTTCTTCAAAGAAATGTTTATTTATTAAAAGAAAACTCATAGCAATTGCTGGATTTGAACACACGACTTCACGCTTATAAATCAGTTACTTAAGGTATCACGCTACAGACGCAGTGACGTACCATACTGGTGAAACAGCCGTACACATATTAATGGAAAGTCTTATACTACTGTTTGTTCTACAATACCTTAATATAATTATATCGTTATTAATTTCTTTAGATACGCGATTCCATATTATAATCCTTATGAATCAAATTCTAAAAGTATGCTTTGTTTACTACGATAACGAGCTTATTCGCTGAAAAGGTTAAAATGATCACTTTTCACAAAGTATATAAACGTACAGTAATATGGTCAGAAGGAGGACGTAAAAACGTTTCAGAAATAACCACATGTAAGACTTTGATGCTTAAAATGTTTAGGGAGAAATGGAATACTGGTGTGTATTTTTTTCTTTAAACTACCAATACCTGCAATATACAGTTTACATTATATATTATGTTCCTAAATTAATATTGTTTATGACCTTCTGATGCATTATGCTCCTCTTCTTTTTATGCTCAGCTACTAAAATTTCCCTCTAGTTGTAAAATTCCATATAAATATTCAATACTAAGCGGATTAAAATGTGCACAGTAAAGAGATTAAATGATTAAATCTTTTCACTACTGACCAATGCACCATGAGTGCTCCTGTCGGTCATTTTGGCCAGCCAATCACGTACAACGGTATGGCGCGGTGGCTCGTGTATAGTTGCGTGCGGTATGGATTTGTACCGTGAACTTTGAATTACTGCATCTGTATAGATTATGTATTTATACCACATTTATGTAGAACAAATACATTTGGCTTTTTCCTGTTGGTGACATACAGAAATGAAAGCACATTGCTTTAACAGAACAATACCCCCCTTGTGACAGCAGACAATTTGATTTTGCTGTTTGTTTTTGATAGCCAGATTGCCCAACATAATGCATCTGCAAGAACCTGGTCAACAAGTATGCTGAATGGTGCCATTGCTCCCCATTTCTTAGAATGTCTTGTGAGGTAAATGAAGATGGAAACCTTTTCTTTTTCTGTCTATGTGTTTAATGACAGAGAATGAAAAAAATGAATTGACTGACAGTGAGAATATTTGATATCTTGTGATTGATTTGTACCTCACTACTGGCACTGGCTTTCATACAGGCACTGCAAAATAGAACCTTTTCTGAATCTAATGAGAGAATGACATCACACTGAATAGTAAAACATTACAGTGAGGTAGTAAGTTGACAATTCTTCTGTAAACAAGAATACAAATAATTCAATTAAGACTGGTAAATGTCTGTATTGGAGCAATATTATTCACCCTTCTCCAGAGTTTTTTAAAGTATCAATATTTGATGTTCATGTTGTTGTCTTGCCTGTTCCTGGTAAAGATACAATCATAAATTGCAATTCATTCTTGGAGGACAGCACCTTCCTGTGATGTTGAGAACAAAATCATATTCTGAGGCATGTTCATACAAAATTAGAATTAACAAATTAGTGTGTCAGACAGCTCTGAAAAATCTATTTTTATTTGTTAATTATTTATAGCTGTGCAAGGTTCAGGAGTTTCAGGCTCAAGTTCTTATATAGGTATATTATGACAGAAGTATTTCTGTTTTTCTGCCAGACTGTCACTATCAGGATTTAGTGTCACTAACACATTTCTGCAGAGATAGCATTCTTGTATTTACATGGTAGATGGTGTGTTTTCTTCTTTCGTGAAAAAACTTCTCAGAAAGTTTCCTGTGCAAGTGATTAAAAATTGTACCTCACTTTCAAATATGTTTATGTATTCTTTGCAAATCCTGACAGTCAGCTTCCACACACATCTCACTCCGTAGATTTAACAGCCTGCACAGAATTCGAAAGAGTAAGGGGATTTTAATCCTTTTTCAAAACAGAAATTCTTTTGTGCGCCCAGAATATTCCAGGTAAAAGAAGACTACCATTGATTTGCTTGCTTCTTTCAGGCCAGATATCTATTATTTATTTAGTTTAATATTGATTCTAGACAGAATATCTGAATCTACAGAGTACTGATCTGTAGGTCACATATAATTCAATTTCAAATTATTTTTGAACCGTTTATTGAAATGTAGCCAGATTAAACAACTCTGTAATATAAAATAGATAGTTGGGATCCAAGTAGGAGATTAAAAAAAAAATTCAAGCACAAAAAGAAAACAAACTGTATTTGTATCTATTTGCAGAGGAGTCATATGGTAGCAGGAAACAGATGTTTATATTTTATACAGCAATCAACAACTCAATAAAATATAACTGTATATAAGATAAAATCACTTTATTGGCCATATACAATTTCTTGTATTAGGAATTTGTCTTTTAGCAAGCCCCAACTTGCTCTCCATGAGACACACAGACAGGGAGAGAACCTTGGGGTCAGAGCACAGGGTCAGCCATTTATACGGTGCCCCTGGAGCAGATAGGGTTAAGGACCTTGCTCAGGGGCCCATCGGAATAAGATTCCTCTGCGGAATGTGGGATATGAACCAGTAACCTTCCAGCCACAGGAGCAAATCCTTAGCTACAGAGACACCTCACCACCCATAAGGCCTTTACTTTGCAGAATGGCACTAATTTAGGACACCAAAGTAAAGACAAAATAGCACTTAAGGAGTCAGGAGACTCCCTCGCAAAGTAGAACTACATGAGTGTGTATAGAAGCTTTCTTATTCAATATTTCTCGTGAAGACAGGTAATTCATATGGTTCAACTCATAGAACCAAGACTGTATTTATACAGTGTAGTCAGTGTTCCTCTAATATGATGCTGTCAGCACCTTCTCAGGAGCTTCAAAGGTACTGTATAAGGTATTAAGTTAAGAGTTACAGCTGCACTACACCAAAGTAACCAAAGTAAATACCAGACAAACGCAAACGCGTTTTTAATAAAATGCTTTTATTCATTCAGCAGAGAGTGAGAGGGACATCCAGCAGAGACAGACACACACACCGGTTTCCATTGACAAAAGTCTGCATTTTCAGGAGTGTCTCTAGCCTCCCAATCCTCCCCAGTAATGCGTCGTACTGCTCCCGCTGCTGCCGAAAAGTCTCCACACAGGTGGTGCTTCTACAGGTTGGCACCCTGGCCAGTGGCCGAGAGCAGAGACCCACGGCCTGTGGCAAAATAACATAATTCATGTAAGAAATAAAGTCACACAGTAGTATTCATCAGTCGCGGAACAGATGTCAAAATAAACTTTTCTTTTTTTCTGTTTTACCGCTTTCTTTTTTTCTTTTTCTGTCCTGGTGGTGGATTTTGAAGATCGTTTTGCTCGTGCGGTGTTTACTTGAAGAACAGGCTACGAAGAAATAATTTTAATTGAATTTAAAATTCAAAACGGCAATAATACCTTGTAATATGCGCT
Organism: Lepisosteus platostomus; assembly: GCF_059453375.1. Classification (NCBI taxonomy): domain Eukaryota; kingdom Metazoa; phylum Chordata; class Actinopteri; order Semionotiformes; family Lepisosteidae; genus Lepisosteus; species Lepisosteus platostomus. The sequence continues at coordinate 22,544,843 of NC_142621.1, read as the reverse complement.
GTAATCGTGTATTTCAGATGACGTCTGCTGTATTTGCTTACCCTTCGCTCTTTGAAAGCTGGGGCGGCAGAAGCACCCCGTCTCTTCCCGTAAAAGGTCTTGGTCTCCATACTGTACTGTGGTCGCTGTAGTACAGGTTCGCAGTTTTTTTTGTGATGGGAGCTCACCCAATCCCTTGGTGTTCATTGTCTTCCAATGAAAGGCGGGTGCCTTTTGCCGAAGTCGGGAGACATTAGAGGCTTGCCACACCCGGAGTGTTAAACCAACGCATTAGCACGTCAAAGCCCATTGAGGAGCCGGGCGCAATAATTGTTTTGTCCCTTGATTTACTGATCTGCATTAATTATGGAAATCAAGTTCCTGCTCTTTGCAGACGACCTGGTCCTGCTGTCGCCCAAAGAACAGAGGCTGCGCCAGAACCTGGCACTGCTGGAGCAGCACTGTCAGACCTGGGCGCCGACAGTCAATCTAGACAAGACCAGAGTTATGGTTTTCCAGAAAAAAAGCCAGACCTCAGGGAAACAGGTACAAATTCACACTTAACAACACATTAACACCTAACAACGGGAGCAGGGACGAATTAGGCCAGTACCCACTATTGTTAAACATACAGAAAAGAATATTAAAGTATTGAAGTATTGGCTTTAGTATTAGCCATACAGAACATTAAAGTGCCCCTTTTCCATTCAGCGGGTCCCTGAGCCGCTGTGTCCTATCTTCTGATAGTCGCCGTTGTGAATGTCTGTAGAGTGTATCTTATTTTTAGTACTATATTTTTGTATTATATTCCCTATTAATCAAACTCTAAGAGTATGTATTGGCTTGTCCCCTCCTCCCGCCCCTCTCTGTGTACAGTAGAGCCTCCTGTCCAGCCAGCACAAGTCCACAGACATTCACAACAGCGACATATCATAAAACGTTTGCACATATAGTTAAATTATTAGTTGTTGTTCAGGAAGTTAAAAAAAACACTTGAATTACTTATCCAGTCTCTCGAAATAAAGTTATTTTTCAAGCAATGCAACAAACGTCGGGCAATGTGTTTTTTTTTAATCCAACATTGACAGCCACATCTTAAATCTTGTCAGTCAGCTCTTTCTTCTCTATTTGAATTGTGGCTTACACATCGCACGACTTTAAAAGCTAGAAAAACAGGTTTCGATTCACATTAGCTGGCGAGCCTTGTTTTGTCAAAGGACAGCACAAAAAAACAGACAATACACAGGGAGAGAGAGAGTTTTTTACTCTCTGTCAAAAAACCCAAATAACCCAGGGCAGAGACTCTGGGGGGATCATTGCGTGGTACAGAGCGGAGCTCAGTCAATTCTTATGGAATGTGTTTTCTTTCTTCTTTTTTTTCAGCATGGAATAAACCTGTTACTTGATTCATATGGATGCCCGGTTCCGCCGGGGATTCAAAACATTTTTTATATTTTTTTAATCGGGTATCTAAGGGAATAGCAGTATAACCCTGTTCATGCACAAACAGTGGCATGTTACATTATTAATTTGGGTGTCTCCTCTTGCCAGAAAGCTCTAAATTGCATTTTGAGCTCGGCTTTTGACTTTTTTTAAATTGCAACCCATAAATAAGGCCGATGCAAAAATGCACTTGGAATCTGTCCAAGCCCATTCAAAATGGGTGGGGTATTTCGCGGTATCACGCGGTGTCACGCAGTATCACGCGGTTAATCGCGCGTCATTTGACGTCATGCCGGAAACTATCCGGCGTCACCTTGTAAAACCGTCAGGGGGAGCTTAACCTCTCATGTACAGCATTTGAGCTTTTAATTTTGAACTGTGTATTACAGCATGTTAATCATCAGTCATTAAAATGTTGGTATATTTTATGAAAGCAAGATTGCTCAGTTGGACAAAAGTACACAACCTACCTTTATCAGAAATATTTATGCATCAAAGCCTTTACCGAAGATATTACTAATAGCATTAATAATGGATGACTTTGGACAAGCTGTATACTCAAAGTATAATTTCTTTAGCACATTTGTACAAGCACTTGGAATCTGTCCAAGCCATACTTTGTCAGGCATTTTCTTTTACTGTAACGGACACAAAAACTCCCTTGCTTTTAACAAAGCGTTTCATAATTTCCAACACCGAAAATTATTTAAACTGCTACATTTATCATCTAACCAGAGCTCGAAATATCACAAGGATCCCCAAGAGCATAGCAAAGACTGTATTAAAAGTATACTAGTGACAAACTAGTATACTTTAGATCTTTTTTTTCTGAACAGGGGAATATCTGATCATGTTTCTCTATAACAATAATAAAAAACATTATTTTACATATCACCTTTATGTGATATCACCTTAAGGACAGCACATACAAGGGTTGATTGCACAATGAACTGTGCCAAGAAATTTAAAATAGTCTTCTTTAGGTGTGAGGGTAGGAGTGGATAGCAGCAGGCATAATCAGCAAACCAGGAAAAAGGAAATGGTGTTACGCCCAGGTTTTGATTAAAAAAAAACACATATAATTAAACACGCGTTTGCGATTTAAATCAAAACACGATTTAAATCAATATAAATGTTAATATTGTAACGCATACTGTCCAGCCTCCATTTCTCTATAAAAATTTACTCTATTACAAATTTACAATTTGTTGATAATAGAAATGTTAGGTTCTCTAAAGCTTTGTGATAGTTGACCCACCCAGGCAACAAAAGATCAGCTGCACCGGTAAGATGCGACACCGAAGATATGATTAATAACCTTTTTAATCTGAAGGGAGATCTGAAGGGATCCCCCCACACACACACAATAGAAGCAGGAAGCGGACGCAGGGACCGTTGTCAGAAGGGAAGAAGGCAACTATTCATTGCCATCAAAAATGACTTAGAATCGATCATGTTGTGATATTTTGAAATATAATAGTCAATTTATTGTCCATAATATTGCTATTCTATTTTTTTGAAGAAATGTTTGTTAAAAGAAAAGTCACAGCACCAGCTGGATTTGAACACACAACCCGTGAGTTGGTAATCGGGCACGTAAACTAGTGGGCTACAAGGGAAGTCGCATGAAGAGAGAGGCGAAACAGCCCTACACAGCCTTGTCGCAGTACACAAATATAATCATATCGTTATTAATTTCTTTAGATACGCGATTCCATATTATATTCCCTTTTAATCAAATTCTAAAAGTATGCTTGTTGACTCCGGTATCACGTTAGTTAAAGACTTCGATGCTTAAAATGTTTAGGGAGAAATGGAATACTGGTGTGTATGTTTTCTTTAAAGTACCGAGACCAGCCATATACTGTACGTTTAAGTTCCAAAATTAATATCGTTTATGGCCTTCACACGCGTTGCAGTATGCTCCTATTCTTTTTATGCTCAGGCACTAAGATTTCCCTTCAGTGGTAAAATTCCATATAAATATTCAATACTTAAACGGGCACAGTTAAGACATTAAATATACATATACATACTGTATACAGTACAGTTGGCATACGGTAATATGTTTATGTTCCTAAATCAATCTCTTTTATGAGCATGTGAAAGGAATGGTGAATCGATTCTCAAAAATTACTGTACTTTGCATGATCGGAAACAAATGCGTGATTGCGAAATGCTGTGGTGTTACTTTTACAAAGACGGTCAATGAAAAAAAGAATGTGGACCAGGGCAATACTTTGAGTTTACACTTACAGCTTGTCCAGGGTCATTCATTATTAATACTATTAGTAATATCTTCGTTAAAGACTTTGATGGCGACAGCTCAAACATGAGAGGTTGAGCTTTATTAGCTCCACCTTGCGGAAATTCCGGATACTATTATTTGTGTACCGGAAAATAATGCGGTATCGCCCGCGCATTTTGAATGGCTGCATCTGTATGTCCCCTAGCCTGTGTAAAAGAACCAGAAACCAACGTAATAGATTCGCCTATCTCTAAAATAGGCAATGGCATATGACTATGGCTTCACTTAATTTAATTACTTTATTGACGAAATCTTATAGCAGAAGAGGGTTGTGATGAATGTTAAGATTTTTACAGAGATGTCCCCCTCCCCCCAAAAAACAACAAATTTGTTGGTGTATGATATAGTGAAAAACTGTAATAGGAAGCATTTAAGTTAAAACAATTAAGATAAGAGAAGCTATTTAAATACTGATTTGGGAACTTATAAAGGCTAAATTTACCCCTTTCTGGCCTGGAGCTAATGTAACAATTTTTATCTCAGCTGCAACATTTCCTAGCTCATTAGGCCTTGGCACTCAAAATGTAGACAAATACAATTGGACTTTGCTTTCTGTAGCAGTATTCCTTGTTTCTTGGGGATGCACCATTATATAGTCCTTCTTGTTCTGTTTCTACATAATTGCATAGATAAGTCATCCTATGTTTATTGCAAATAAATAACCAGTGCTTAAGACTGTTGTGTGGATTATAATTTTGAATATATAGTGTATGATAGCAGTTACAATTCAACAAGGGATCATCATTATGATTTCAAACATTAATTTTTGGTGGTCTCAAAATGTGACTTTCATGCCCAAGACCTCTAATCCATAATGTAACCCATTGACTTTAGACTGTGAAGAGGACAATAGGTTAATTACTTTTTATTCTCTCTATAGAATAAAAACAAAATTGAGTCTGCACCCTGCAAAATGTATGATCTCTACACTGCAAGGTTGAGTTACAAAAATGTGTCTCATACAAGGTTTTCTCTTTTTTCCACCACTGAATCAGTTCTGTAAATTGCATTCACATCATCAAATTACAATCTCTGCAGGAGTCTTGGTGCATTTATTTAAAATGTTTGTCGTGTTTAAATTGCCTCTTGCCTGCAGAAGTGCCTGCTAAAATAGAAAACATATTTTTTTATTCAACAAAAACAACTACCCATTATTGAATTCTTCACTTAGATCCTGACTAGAAAGATACATATATACTCAAAGATGAAATTGTGGTAGGCCTTTACTTAAAAGCAAAGGATTTCATACAGTTTTTCAAGTCATCTTTACTCTGCATTCCCAAAATATTTTATAAAATATGTAAAAAGTATTTATGTTTATATTTATGTTTATAAAATAAAACAATAAGATAAGCTAATAGCATAATAATGAAGAACATGTTCAATGAGCAGTTCATTTGAATTGGATTATGTAATGGAAGGTTGCTGAAGAAACATGTTTTATCCAAAAAATGTTGTTTACAGGCAGAGCTTTGTCTGAGCAGCTGGATTCTATGAACAAAGTGTGATTGTAGCGAGTCAAGGGCACGGGATGTTCTAAGAATATGTTTATCTCTGCCCCAGCAAAAAAGGCAGATACAAAACTGCACGTAGCTGTCTTCTCTGTCCTTCAAGGCTAAGACCTATAAGGACTGGAAAATTACTCTCGCCTGTTTTTGTATTACATAATGAAGTAAACAATTTGAGGTGTTGCATCAGCTAAGTGAATAAAATAAGGGACCTTTTCCTATTTTACATTGGAAATCAGCTTGCACTTTCTGCACAGACTAGTGGTGGCTATATTTGCGCAATATGAATAAATGGCTCTTCTTTGATAAAGATTCCACGACAACTTTGGCGACGAGGATGGGGTCACAAACCTGATTGTGGACAGCTATTGGAACTCCAACCAGACCTGGACAATTTATGGGAATTGGACAAACCTCGGGGGATAAATACTTATCCTTTTAGAGAAGCATCTGGAGAAATCTGTGGCCGTCTGACATCAGTAAGTGATCCTTTAAAAGAACTTATAATTTGACAAGCAAGCCACAGGGGTGTCCTCTTCGATAAGTCAGGGACTTATAACGGGTCTGGAACCCGGCGAGTCTGGGACTCGTAAAACGAAGGTATCTTAACACAGACGTGTGGTATTTGCTCTGCGGAGTAGTTCATATGATAGTGTTCTAGAAACGGTAAGGCATTGTCAACAATGGGTAACAAGAACTCTAAAGGCAAAGCTGGGCTGAGTGTCCCAGCCAAGTACATGTGTGATAAATTTGGTGATGCGGGAATAAAGTGTCTTCCTCTTTGGAGTAAGTTGGGTTTTCCAGAGAACGAAGCATTTAGTCCATGACAGGTTGAACAGCCTAAGAAGAAGTTGCAGGACAGGGAAAGAAAGTAGATTGGAAATGTTTGGAGCTGTGGAGAAATGAGGCACAGGCTAGGGAAAAAAAAGAAGCATATAAGAAAAAGATGAACAAACTCTGGGTCTTCAGTTTCCTATGATAGAATGTCCAAACCCCCAGGGCAATAACCCTGTTTTAGTTTTTCGTCCGTGGAAATTAGCAGAACTTGCAGCCGTAATCAGCAAACTACTAAACCCTAAGACAAACGGGCAAAAATACACCACTGCCTTGCGGCGTCTAGTCACTCAATGAAAGCCCACAAGCAGTGAACCAGAGACTGTTTTTTTTTTTCAAAAAGACCCTGAAGCTTGACTACGGCAGTGTGCATGACACGTTCAACCCAGTTATGGTGTATGACGCTGACATTGGCAGTGGCTATCAGAACCAGCTAAATGACATTTGCCAGAGAATAGAAGCAAACTATCCCCCTAAAACAGACTGGTTCACCTTGAGACAAACCAAGCAAAAGCCTGGAGAAATGTGTAATGATTTCTTGGAGAGACTGACCCCCCTCTTCAGAAACCTCAGTGACCCCCCTCTTCAGAAACCTCAGTGGCCTGCCCCTAACGACAACGGCTCAGTATACGAAACCCAACTTACCCATCTTTTTGTGGACGGCCTGCTCCCTGAAATAGGGAGCATGGTAAAAAAACTCATGCATCGGACTGGGACACTGCCCGGTTGACCGAAGTGTGCAGCCATGCTTATCATGCTGAGAGACAATTAGCATCAAAGAATGAAAGAAAGGCACGAAAATACAGCCATCAGCTACACCAGCTCCAGATGGTCCAGCTCCAGTTCTATCAAGGAGGAAGAGGAAGCGGCCGAGGGAGGGGACAAGGAGGCTGTGGCTGATGAGGAGGCTACCGAGGAAGAGGGAGAGGCCGAGCAGAAGGAGACCACAATAAGTGTTTTCACTGTGGAAAAACAGGACATTGGGCAAGAGAATGCCCCAACAAGGAGGGGAGAGAGGAAGTTGATGGGGGCTGGGACTCGGGCGCACCCGGCTGGAGTAACAGTCAGCACACCATGGCAACGGAAAAACAAAGATTGACTGTCCCCGCCAGGAGAGGTAGGGCCTGAGGATACCGCTTTCATACTGCCTGCCGTCTCCTCCCCTTCCCAGCTGCCCGAAGTTACTTTGCACATTAATGGCGATCCCTATGACTTTTTAGTTGACACAGGGGCAACCCATTCTCTGCTTAGAGACAACACGCACCGTTTCAAGCTCTCATTAAAATCTATCCTGACAAGAGGAGTAACTGGCACACCGACAAAAGCCCATTTCACCACACCACTCACTGTGGAATGCTAGAAGCACGGTTTTGAGCCAACTATCCACTCATTCTTACTCTCAAGAGAGTGCCCTGTTAATATGTGTGGCAGAGATTTGCTCTGTAAAATGGGACTCATCATTGTCTGTTCAGAACAGGGGCTCGAGCTAACCTGCAATGAAGACTGCTTGCCCCAAACCAAGCTTGTCCAACACTCCCCCACGGTCCTGGATTATTACTACAACTGGGACATATTAGGAAAGGATGTGGGTCAGGTTTCCCAAATGATTCTAAATGATGCAGCCAGGCTGTGGCCTGGCCAGGGCAATTTTCAAGACATTGATAAGTTTCATTGTACGGCCTCGGTTAGTTTTGGAGGCCCGGGTGAAGGGTTTGAGGAAGTCTTGTTTAGAGATGGACAGTGCAGCAATAGACTAAAAGGGAATGGTTATCTGGTCTCAAGGGATTTTGCTGCCCTTGCCGTGACTCTGACCACTGAGCAGCAGTCTCTGTATCAGGTAGGGACGCACCCGCACAAGTCTCTGGCAAAAGCTGCAGGCTTCCACTGGCAAGATGTGGGTGTCTTTGTCCAGCTGTGCGTTACTAGCCAAGAGTTGACAGCCCCAGATGCTGAGATATTGGGCGTAACTCTACTCTCCAGGCCAGCTGGTATCCCTGTTTGCCTGTTTTTAACACCTGGAAGACAATACACCTGACTGCCTCTGACGACAAGATGGGACGATTGTTTGCCTCAGTCCCAGTTGACACTTCACACCCTCCACTGGAGGGAGTCCCAGATTCCCTCTGGACTGCCCACAAGTACAGATGCAGCCATTCAAAATGGGTGAGGTATTTCGCGGCATACCCCGGTGGGCGTGCCGCGGTATCACGCATTTCACGTGTGTCACGTGACTAACTATCCGGCGTCGCCTTGTAAAACCGCCAGGGGGAGCTTAACCTCTCATGTACAGCATTTGAGCCTTTAATTTTGAACTGTGTATTACAGCATGTTAATCATCAGTCATTAAAATGTTGGTATATTTTATGAAAGCAAGATTGCTCAGTTGGACAAAAGTACACAACCTACCTTTATCAGAAATATTTATGCATCAAAGCCTTTACTGAAGATATTACTAATAGTATTAATAATGGATGACTTTGGACAAGCTGTATACTCAAAGTACAATTTCTTTAGCACATTTGTACAAGCACTTGGAATCTGTCCAAGCCATACTTTGTCAGGCATTTTGTTTTACTTCAACGGGCATAAAAACTTCCTTGCTTTTAACAGGGCGTTTCATAATTTCTAGCTACGAAAATGATTTAAAATGCGACACCTATCATTCAACTAGAGCTTAAAATATCACAAGGAAAAATACACACCGGTATTCCATTTCTCCCTAAACATTGTAAGCTTCGAAGTCTTTAACTAACGTGATACCGGAGTCAACAAGCATACTTTTAGAATTTGATTAAAAGGGAATATAATATGGAATCGCGTATCTAAAGAATTTAATAACGGTATGATTATATCCGTGTACTGCGACAGGGCTGTGTAGGGCTGTTTCGCCTGCCTGATCATGCGAGCTGTCTTGTAGCCTACTGGTCTAGGTGCGTGACTACCAGCTGGCAGGTTGTGTGTTCGAATCCAGCTGGTACTGGACTTTTCATTTTTATTTATTTATTTTTTAATCGCGTAACATAAACATATTACTGTATGCAAACTGTACTGTATACAGTATGTATATGTATATTTAATGTCTTAACTGTGCCCGTTTAATTGAATTTTAAAAAATTATTTAACACAAACATTAAGCTGTTTACATCTTCCGCCTGAGAACAGTCACCCGTTGCTACCCAACGCAGAATGGTGATTGGCTGACACTTTCTGACACCCCTCTGATTGGAGAAAAAAGACGTGCTGGTTTGCTATACATACTGTACCAGGAAGAGGATTTCTTTCTATTCAAAACGTGTATTTTAAAAGTTTAAGAAGTAAAAACCTTACAGCATACACAGATTTCTAAACTGATCAGGATCGTTATCTTTGTCTTATGCATAATAATGTTCACCGCTCTGTCCAGCAAATTAATAATAAACTTTATTTTATATAGCGTTTTAAACGAATAAGTAATTCGATTGCTCATAAACCTAATCACTTGCTTTTTCTTTTTATTTAGGCTCAGATTTCAACTATAGATCGTATTATTAATAACCATAATAACAACCAACCAACAAAAACAACCATATAAACATAATGGTGGTGCTGGACCTTCCAGTTTTATTTATTTATTTTTTAATCGCGTAACATAAACATATTACCGTATGCAAACTGTACTGTATACAATATGTATATGTATATTTAATGTCTTAACTGTGCCCGTTTAAGTATTGAATATTCATATCTAATTTTACCACTGAAGGGAAATCTTAACATAAACATACAGTATATGGCTGGTCTCGGTACTTTAAAGAAAAAAATACACACCGGTATTCCATTTCTCCCTAAACATTGTAAGCTTCGAAGTCTTTAACTAACGTGATACCGGAGTCAACAAGCATACTTTTAGAATTTGATTAAAAGGGAATATAATATGGGATCGCGTATCTCAAGAAATAAATAACGATATAATTATATTCATGTTGCAAAAGAACTGCAACGGACATAAAAACTCCCTTGCATGGTTTCATTACGACCAGAATCGGTCTTGAGATATTTTTAACTTGATTTTCAGTATTTGAGAGGTATGTCTTAACACCGATACTACAGTGCTTAAGTACTGCTCACGTATATGTTTCTAGGTTTATATTATGCATTTCATTACTTTTGAGCAACTAATAAGAAGCGTGAAACGGTATGCGTTTTACTTTCGTTTTGTGCTGGGACCCGTGGATTGATTAGAGATATCAAGTACATACAAGTCATTTTTTAAATGTTGTAGTTCATCTTGAAAAAATGTTACGAGTACATCATCTATCAACAATTACACAGGTTCTGTTTCCATATTGCGGATTTTGGTTACGTAATATTATTTTCTAGATTTCACGTTGTGAATATGATGGGATGTCTGATGGGATGTTTCAAAAAATCCATCCTCTGTAAAACGTGTTCTCTAGTTGTCCTGCATATGTATTCGCTAATGAAGCTGTGTGTTCTGAGCCTGGATCTCTACATTTCTGTATGAACCAGCTTAGAGGGCTAAAGACAGCTTGTGTTTAAATTGAGTGTAAGGCAATTTATGCTTCTAAAGTCATGGTCAGCATTTATTTTTGTACTGTGCTGTAAACTTGTTCTGTGCCAAGTCACATTATTTTATAGCGTTTTTATAGCGTTATCAAATACGGTGTTACTGTAGTTTACTGAGTCCCATGTCACATGGTCTGTGATTGAAACCTGTAAAACCGGTTTAATTCGTCACAGCCAGCACTCTTCAGGTGTGAGGGTCTTCTGCTCAGAATGAAACGCTAAAATGTTTGTGTATATTCTAATGGTAGTGGGGGCGGTGTGTGTGGGAACAGGTTTGGTTGAAATTGCATTGGAGATCTATGTTCTTCACACCTGAAACATTTTCTCTGAAAGCATTTTCTTCGCAGTTTAACCGATCTTGTTACAGCATGTTACAGTTTACTATTATTAACCATATTAATTTTAAGTGCTTAATGTAATATCTTGTAAAAATATATTTTCATTGTTCAAATAAACATTAAGTCTGCCTATCATATAATAAGTTAAATACAAAACTAAAGAAAAAATAGGGTTAAATATAATTCAAAATATTTTGCTAACAATGTTAACTGTTAATGAATAATAAAATGTATTAACTAAGGAGTAGGATGGCACAGTTGTTAGTATGTTTTTTGTTTTGTTTCTTTTTCATAAATACAACAGTAGTACCTGATGTCTCAGTGGCTTTCAAAATTAAATTATGCATGCAAACCTGTGAACTAGAAAGATAACTAAGATATCCATCCATTATATTCCATAATATCCATGAAATATATGGCGCTGAAATACAGTATGTGTGACGCATAAAAGACACCAAGGGATTGGGTGAGCTCCCATCACAAAAAAAAAAAACTGCGAACCTGCACTACAGCGACCATAGTACAGTATGGAGACCAAGGCGTTTTACGGGAAGAGACGGGGTGCTTCTGCCGCCCCAGCTTCCAAAGAGCGAAGGGTAAGCAAATACAGCAGACTTCATCTGAAATACGCGATTACAGCGCATATTACAAGGTATTATTGCCGTTTTTAATTTTAAATTCAATTATAATTATTTCTTCGTAGCCTGTTCTTCAAGAAAACACCGCACGGGCGAAACGATCTACCACCAGGACAGTAAAAAAGAAAGCGGTAAGACGGAAAAAAAGAAAAGTTTATTTTGACTTCTGTTCCGCGACTGATGAATACTACTGTGTGACTTTATTTCTTACATGAATTATGTTATTTTGCCACAGGCCGTGGGTCTCTGCTCTCGGCCACTGGCCAGGGTGCCAACCTGTAGAGGCAGCACCTGTATGGAGACTTTTCGGCAGCAGATGGAGCATTACGATGCATTACTGGGGAGGATTGGGAGGCTAGAGTTCCAGCAGTCAAACAGTTGAGCAGCTGTCTCCCGAAAAGTGCCTCTCCCCGCCGCGCAGGCTGCAATGCCTGGCGGAAGCTCTGCCCCCCGCAGAGCACACACCGCCTCAGGACACTCCATCCCGGCCTCTCAGTTCACCACCGCGCAGGAATCTGTTGATGCTGTCCCCGCCGGCTATCTCCCCCCAGGAAGCACAACGGAATTCACAGATGCCAGTGGGACGAATAATTCTCCCAGATGTCCAACTGCTACCCATCACCCAGGAGATGGAGGGGTGGTTGTACTTGCAGTGCATCGGCATAGACGGGAAAGCAAGAGCCGACCGCTACGCCGCCCTCGTGTTTCGAAATCTTGTGACTTTTGAAATGTACTGGGGGTGGACCACGTCTGTAAATTTCGATGGGTCCAGAGGCAAAAGTGCCTTGCCTTGCAATCTCCGGGAAACCATTAGTACGATGGTGAATCGGAGATTCTCAACCCTTGCTGCGTACGACTGGAAAAGAATTCGTGATCGGATCAACGAAATGCTTCGTAGGAGGAGGCGGTCTTTTCCTCTTGTCTAACAGTCTGTCCACAAACAAAACATTCCTGTTAGACTAGAGGAATTGAAAAAAAAACAATTTTGTCAATGAAAACCGGTGTGTGTGTGTCTCCCTGCTGGATGTCCCTCTCACAAACTGCTGAATGAATAAAATAATTTTATTGAAAACGAGTTTGCGATTGTCTGGTCTTTAAATTCTTGAGATACGTGATTCCATATTATATTCCCTTTTAATCAAATTCTAAAAGTATGCTTGTTGACTCCGGTATCGCGTTAGTTAAAGACTTCGATGCTTAAAATGTTTAGGGAGAAATTGAATACTGATGTGTATGTTTTCTTTAAAGTACCGAGACCAGCCATATACTGTATGTTTAAGTTCCAAAATTAATATCGTTTATGGGCTTCACACGCGTTGCAGTATGCTCTGGCACTAAGTAAAAGGAGTTGCTTAGTATTGCTTGACTAATTTTAAAAACTAAGTTATAAATGCAGACGCTCCCTCGATGCGCTGCTCTGGTGTCTCGGCTCCTACACAGTGCCTGTCTGCCGTAAGCGTTACAATATACTAAATACTAAATACTAAAGCCAATACTGGCTCAATGGGCTTTGACGTGCTAATGCGTTGGTTTAACAGTCCGGGTGTGGCAGGCTTCCAATGTCAACTCGACTCGATTGGAAGACAATGAACGTATTTTAGCCCTAAATGAATTAATAGCAAACATGGTTTACATAAAATACATTTTTCCAAGAAAGTTTATAATAATACGATCTATAGTTGAAATCTCAGCCTACTTTAAAAATAAAGGAAAAGCATTTTCAGAGAGCAATCACGCTGTGTTTATGTAGAAAAAGTGATTAGGTTTATGAGCAATCTAATTACCTATTCGCTTAAAACGCTATATAAAATAAAGTTTATTTAGGGATGAATGATCAGTGTCGCAGTTTAAATAATGTGAGTCAGGAAACTAACACAGCGCCACCGGATTTAATAACGCAATAAAAACGCTATAAAATAATGTGACACAGTACAGCACAGTACAATAATACTGACCATGACTTTAGAAGCATAAATTACCTTACACTCAATTTAAACACAAGCTGTCTTTCTGTATGAACCTCTAAGCTGGTTCATACAGAAAATGTAGAAATGCATTAGCCTGATTATGATTAAAAAACATATAATTAAACACGCGTTTGCGATTTAAATCAGAACACGATTTAAATCAATATAAATGTTTATATTGTAATGCATACTGTCCAGCCTCCATTTCTATATATAAATTTACTGTTTCACACACACACACAATAGAAGCAGGAACTGCTGTCAGAAGGGAAGATATGTTCAAAATATCGCAAATATCGATCATGTTGCGATATTTTGAAATATAAAAGTCAATTGATTGTCCATAATATCGCTTACCTATTTTTTCGAAGAAATGTTTGTTAAAATAAAAGTCCAGCACCAGCTGGATTCGAACACACAACCTGCCAGTTGGTAGTCACGCACCTAGACCAGTAGGCTACAAGACAGCTCGCATGATCAGGCAGGCAAAACAGCCCTACACAGCCCTGCCGCAGTACACAGATATAATCATACCGTTATTAAATTCTTTAGATACGCGATTCCATATTATATTCCCTTTTAATCAAATTCTAAAAGTATGCTTGTTGACTCCGTATCACGTTAGTTAAAGACTTCGAAGCTTACAATGTTTAGGGAGAAATGGAATACTGGTGTGTATTTTTTTCTTTAAAGTACCAAGACCAGCTATATACTGTATGTTTACGTTCCAAAATTAATATCGTTTATGGCCTTCACACGAGTTACAGTATGCTCCTATTCTTTTTATGCTCAGCTACTAAGATTTCCCTTCAGTGGTAAAATTCAATATCTACAACGGGCACAGTAAAGACGTTTACAGTAAGTCTTTCTACGACAGACCAACGGACCACGAGTGCCCCTGTCGGTCAACCAATCACGCACCGCGGTACCCCGTGTCATCATACCTGCGGTACGTGTCTGTACCGCTCACTTTGAATGGCTGCATCTGTACGACGTTAGCTTGATAAAGGGTGTCATCCCCCTAGAGGTGGGACCAAAATCTACCTTTAGGCCCTGCAGGGCACAGTATCCGTTGAGACCTGATGCTGAGGCTGGAATGGAACCTGTTGTGGACAAGTTGGTTGCTGAAAAGATTCTCATCCCCCGCCCAATGTCTCCATGTAACACTCCAGTTTTTCCTGTGCAAAAGGCCGATAGGGAATCTTGGCATCCGGTCTAGGACCTGCGGGCAGTAAATGCCTCCATCCATGCTCGGGCTCCAGTGGTCCTCAACCCCACCACCATTCTGTTTTTTATCCCCGGGAACTCAAAGTTTTTCTTTGTCATTGATTTGGCAAATGTTTTTTCACCGTATTGGTTCATCCTGAGTTCATCCTTTGTTGAACCAAACCATCCTGGTTTGGTTCAACAAACCATCCTGAATTGGTTTGTTTTTACTTTTAAAGGGAAAAGGTGCACATGAACTCGGGTGCCCCAGGGGTATACCGAGGCACCTACTGTTTTTTCCTCGACACTGCAAGAGTGTCTCTCAGGGTTCTCTTTTAAGCATGGTAGCACCCTCAACCAATAAGATGTGGTTGTACAGGATACTGCAGATTCTGGATACCTGGCTATGCCTGACTGGCACAGCTCCTGTCTGACATGACTCATGCTCCAGGTCTAACCATGACTGACCGCTTGATGTCAAAAACAACGCTGATGTCAGCCCTCGCTTTGGGCCTTCCTGACATGACTAAGGGTTTTACACTGACCGTTGACGAGAAACATGGGTTCCTCAATGCTGTGCTTCTCCAGTCCCATGGAGATCGTTTTAAGCCTGTGGCCTATTACTCTCAGCGCTTCACTTCTGTGGCCCGCGGCCTGCCAGCCTGCCTTCGTGCTACCGCCCTTTTAAGGTCCTTGTACCTCATGCGGTGGCCTCCATCCTCCTCCAAAGTAAGACCTCACACTTTTCTCCCATGTCCTCCCATTACCACCACATCCTTCTGTCCCTTCCTCACGTCACTATCGGTGTATGGTGCTGAATCCAGCTAAAATCGTTTAAAATCATTATTTGGGTCATGGGGAATGTTTTTCTTGAAACTATTCATGCCTGTTATTGTAGTGTTTTTGCTGTTGTGTTGTTGTATTATCCCTATGCTTCAATCTATGGTAATGAAAATGTTTACTCATCAATATGCACTGCTTAAAACGGACTCTGAGGAGCCTTGGGATCCACCAGGTGACCCCTATGAGGACTCTGTAGTTTAAAAGCATTTTTAAGGATTAAAAGGAGGGAATGTAATGGAAAGTTACTGAGGAAAAGTGTTTTATCCTAAAAATGTTGTTTACAGGCAGAGCTGTGTCTGAGCAGCTGGATTCTATGAACAAAGTGTGATTGTAGCGAGTCAAGGGCACGGGATGTTCTAAGAATATGTTTATCTCTGCCCCAGCAAAAAAGGCAGATACAAAACTGCACGTAAATGTCTTCTCTGTCCTTCAAGGCTAAGACCTATAAGGACTGGAAAATCACTGTCTCGCCTGTCTTTGTATTACTAACCAACCATAATGAAGTAAACAAGTTGAGGTGTTGCATCAGCTAAGTATAAAATAAGGGACATTTTACTTTGAAAATCAGCTCCCACAGACTAGTGGTTGCTGTTTTTCCCTAATGCGCAATATGGATAAATGACTTACTGAGTGAATGAGAACACCTTTCCTGGCTCTTCTTTGATAAAGATTCCCCGACAATTAATAACCATTATTATGTATCTTAGTATCAATAACACAAGCAATATTTCTGACATTCTTTTTACATCAATTTCTTGACCAAAAGCAGAAATCAGTGATGAATATAAACCTAAAACTGCTCACAATGTGAGTTTATACTCTTGTTAAGCTTAATCCTTGTGAAAGTATAACTACACCAAGAATTCTTCTGAAATCAACAGTATCTATGCCCTTTATTAATTGTGTATTTGGCTGAAAAAGCAAAAGACTTCATCTAAGGCACAAATGAATCCAGTTAATCTCTGTACTGTCATGAATATTTAGCACAGTTTGAGCGTTTTGTGTCATATACTTCAGTTTTAGCATAGAACCACAAACATCAGGGAGTGAAGCACTTTGGTGTGCTGAAAATCAGTTCTCAGTTAATTATGCCAGCAAGACCCAAAAGCTGCACCAGATGCATTTGTGAGATACTTTATTGATAGCAAATGCCTAAAAAGGTGACTAAATCAATTATTCCTTTTACCAGCTGTGAACTACTGAGAAATGTGAACCTTATACACATTCTGATTATCAGAATTTATGCCATATTTCCAGTGCTGACAGGCTGAAGTGTGTGTGCAGTGAGGCAAGGAAGACCTGCAATTGTGCCACTCCTCTCCTCTTTAAAGCTGAAAAATGCTAAATCAGCAGCTTTAAAAAGAGGATGTATTAGATGTACAATTCAAGTTTACTGCACAATCACTTCAGGTGGCTACTCTGGATTTTTTTGTTCATTGATTTTATTCCCTTTCCTGTGGCAAATTGTGTTATATGATTATAAAGACTGTAGACTACATGCAATGTCATTAAAAAATACGTCTTACCTTTCCTTTTTAAAGATATAGCATCCCAGATTTGACAGTTCAAATATGATGACATGAAGAAATGCACTTCTTAGAACAGCAATGAAGCAAGTGCTGTTTCTGAAAAAATTCTGAATTCCAAAAACACAGAAATGTATTTTTTCAGCAGCTAGTATTTTTGTCAGATTCACCAATACTGTATATCATCTCATGTTCATTGTCTGTATAATTACCTAGTTATATTTATGGTGTTATCAGAAACTTTAATAGCAACTACAATTTGAACTCTAATCTAAACTGTACATTTTGTAATTAAATGTATGTAAATATATACTGATAGTATTTATAACAGTTGTAACTACTGTAGATGTACAGTATCTTGTTTTTTTTCCAATTGTCTACACCTCATTTACTCATTTTATTGTTGAAAAACAGTTACTGTAGGATATATCTGTCTGCTTAATAGCAGGTTAGAACATGTCCAAAAAGCTCTTTGTTTTGATATTCCTGCAGGAGATCACTAATAATGCCTCACCTTAGTAATGCTGTTTTTGTCTAGCTGCTGACCTCTGATAGTGGGTATGCAGTGGCAACACAGAGAGGGTGCCACTGATGTGAGTAAGGGTGTAAGACTTTAAATTTAAGTAAAGGCAATAGTGGCTAGAAACAAGGTAATGGTGTGCTAGCAGCTTCATGAACACAACCTGAGAAGTGAGAAAAAGGTGTTAAAGAAAAGTTGTGTAGGGTTTTAAAGTGAGCATATTAAGTCTGAGCGCAATAGTGAGGTGCTGGAGACTGTGAGTGTTGAGTGTGTATAGCCAGCCTGGTGGCATCAGGTGGTAATGAAAGCAGAGGAAAGGGAGGCTCCAAGAGAGATGTGTGTGTCATCGGAGAGCAAAGGCTCCATATGTTAGGGCTAGGAGCAGGGCAGGCTCCAAAGTAGACTGGGTGAAGGAGTCACCATGTCTGGTAGTAAGGAGCTCCTAAAGAATAAGGTAATCAGATGTAATGAAGGTTCATAAGAGCAGCAGTCTCATTTATTGCCACATTGACTTGCCAGTAAGGTGGTAGAGCAGCTTTGGCAAAATGAGAACAACCAAGTCGAGGTTCTTGCACTGCTACTTCATGAAAGGAATTAGCTCAAAGAAGATAGAATCAGAGGGGAGGTTCATTGAGCCCTAGCAGCCATGAGAATAGGATGTGAGTAAACCTTGAGAATGATCTCAGAGGCAAAGAGCATAGAAGGACAGGGGTGTACAGTAAATGAGTGGTAGACTCAGATCGTGACATATGTGCACCTCAGATCCTAGTTGCCCCGATGAGTAGGAGTACATGTAAAAATAGAGGAAAGGAGAGAAAACGTTTCCCAATAGGCTGTGAGGGGGCGTGTCTGGAACTGTGGAGATGTCTGTTTTACGACCAAAGTGGCATCCCTATATATATATTTATAATATGTGCATAGACAGATCCAGCCATTCAAAATGCGTGAGGTATGCTGCATTAAAACTGGGTGGGTGTGGCGCAATATACAGCATCATACCGCATGTTAATTGAAATATGATAATAGTATCCGGAAGCACCTTGTAAAATTGCCAGGTGGAGCTAATAAAGCTTAACGTCTCATTACAACATTTCAGCCGTCACCAGAAAACACCCGATTTCGAATCCCGATCAATGCTGAGGGACAATCTTTTGCCAATTACAGAATTTAAGTTGCATACTCTTTAGACTTTTAATAATTTTAAACTGCGTATTACAGCATAATAATCATTAAACATTAAAAAGTCAGTATATTTTATAAAAGCAAGATTGCTCAGTTGGACAAAAGTACACAACCTTCCACCTTCGTCATAAATATTTTAATTATGCATATATTTTTTTACTTTAACTTGGTAACTAACATGGGTTCTACTTTTAACGTGCTTGTTCTACCATTAATAAGCTTATATCCTGTACTTCATAAAAAGTTATAAAGTTTTATCCTTTTCTAAGAATACGTAGTAAGAACACTACTTGCTGTTATTGTAAAAAGATAAATGTTGGAGTGATTTAACATCACTTGATAGTTATATTAATATTGAATTGTGTAACTAAGCAGCTAAAGTATCACAAGTGGATGTTTTGGAAACATTTTGACATTTGTTTCTTTTTAAAAAAAATGTATTGTCCTTGTAGTGGTAATGAGCACTGTAATGTAGCAAGCTGCACCCAGGTGGTTCAAAGCGCGATCGGAGTATTACTTTCAGTTTTTTTCTCATATAGCTGAATGCATAAAAATACGCCACTATCATAGCTTGTTGTTGGTTCTGGTAAGAATTTGTGTATCTGGATAAATTAAGTGATGGCATTCTGATTAAGGATTTCTTCACAAATTCATTGGAAGACAATGAACATTCTAGCCGTACATGTGAATATAGCATAAATACACCAAGGGATTGGGTGAGCTCCCATCACAAAAAAAACTGCGAACCTGCACTACAGCGACCACAGTACAGTATGGAGACCAAGAGCTTTTACGGGAAGAGACGGGGTGCTTCTGCCGCCCCAGCTTCCAAAGAGCGAAGGGTAAGCAAATACAGCAGACTTCATCTGAAATACGCGATTACAGCGCATATTACAAGGTATTATTGCCGTTTTGAATTTTAAATTCAATTATAATTATTTCTTCGTAGCCTGTTCTTCAAGAAAACACCGCACGGGCGAAACGATCTTCGAAATCTACCACCAGGACAGTAAAAAAGAAAGCGGTAAGACGGAAAAAAAGAAAAGTTTATTTTGACGTCTGTTCCGCGACTGATGAATACTACTGTGTGACTTTATTTCTTACATGAATTACGTTATTTTGCCACAGGCTGTGGGTCTCTGCTCTCGGCCACTGGCCAGGGTGCCAACCTGTAGAAGCAGCACCTGTGTGGAGACATTTTGGCAGCAGCGGGAGCAGTACGATGCATTACTGGGGAGGATTGGGAGGCTAGAGTTCCAGCAGTCAAACAGTTGAGCAGCTGTCTCCCGAAAAGTGCCTCTCCCCGCCGCGCAGGTTGCAATGCCTGGCGGAAGCTCTGCCCCCCGCAGAGCACACACTGCCTCAGGACACTCCATCCCGGCCTCTCCGCTCACCACCGCGCAGGAATTTGTTGATGCTGTTCCCGCCGTCTATCTCTCCCCAGGAAGCACAGCGGAATTTCCAGACGCCAGTGGGACGAATAATTCTCCCAGATGTCCAACTGCTACCCATCACACAGGAGATGGAGGGGGGGTTGTACTTGCAGTGCATCGGCATAGACGGGGAAGCAAGAGCCGACCGCTACGCCGCCCTCGTGTTTCGAAATCTTGTGACTTTGGAAATTTACTGGGGGTGGACCACGTCTGTAAATTTCGATGGGTCCAGAGGCAAGAGTGCCTTGCCTTGCAATCTCCGGGAAACCATTAGTAGCATGGTGAATCGGAGATTCTCAACCCTTACTGCGTGCGACTGGAAAAGAATTCGTGATCGGATCAACGAAATGCTTCGTAGAAGGAGGCGCTCTTTTCCTCTAGTCTAACAGTCTGTCCACAAACAAAACATTCTTGTTAGACAAGAGGAATTGAAAAAAAAACAATTTTATCAATGGAAACCGGTGTGTGTGTCTCTTAGCAAAAAAACTAATAATAATGTAACATGCCACTGTTTGTTCATGAACAAAGTTATACTGAGATTTCCTAAGAAACGCGATTAAAAAAAAAATAAAAAAAAATTTGAATCCCCGGCGGAACACATTCCATAAGAATCAGCGCTTTAACAGTATACATCGCCTTTAAAGGTGGCTTCTCAAAACGCTTTACAGGATAAAAAAACAACAAGAACAGCAACAACAACAATATTGTATTTCATTGCACTTTGAAAACCAAGTAATAACTTAACTATATGTGCAAACGTTTCATATGTTGCTGTTGTGAATGCCTGTGGAGTGTATCTTATTTGCCTTGCGTCCTGGTTATCTCTCTCCCCCTCCCCCCCTCTCTCCCTCAATTCAATTCAATTCAAGTTGTTTTATTAGCATGACAGATGGGTACAATCAGTGTTGGGTATTTACATTGCTATGAGATTCCACTTTTAAAGGTGATATATACAATTTTGACTAAAATAAATTGATATCTTTGTCTTCTAAGTATCTTAGTTAACTTTCAGCATAGCTTTCTCCCCGTTAAGATTTATTTTCCTTAACTAGTATACTTAAGATCTTTTTTTCTGAACCGGGGAAAATCTGATCATGTTTCTCTATAACAACAATAAAAAAACATTATTTTACATATCACCTTAAGGATGCGCAAAGAAATTTAAAATAGTCTTCTTTAGGTGTGAGGGTAGGAGTGGATCGCAGCAGGCATAATCGGCAAATTAGGAAAACAAAGAACTGGACAGGCAAGACGTTTATCCAGAGAGCGAGTGATCAGAAAAAGGAACAGCTGTTACACCCGGGTTTTACGCTCTCTCTCTGTTGAATGAATGAAAGCATTTTATTAAAAACGCGTTTGCGTTTGTCTGGGTATTTACTTTGTAACCTGTGGTTTACATCTACTGTATTGTTTTGAGATGCCACTTTTAAAGGTGATATGTAAAATAAAGTTTTTTATTATTGTTATAGGGAAACATGATCAGATTTTCCCTGGTTCAGAAAAAAGAAAAAAATCTAAAGTGCTACACATAACTTTCTTAATTCGATG
Source organism: Lepisosteus platostomus (assembly GCF_059453375.1). NCBI lineage: Eukaryota > Metazoa > Chordata > Actinopteri > Semionotiformes > Lepisosteidae > Lepisosteus > Lepisosteus platostomus. The sequence goes on along the minus strand of NC_142621.1, from coordinate 22,523,004 downwards.
TATTTAAAGCAGTGAACTACTGTAGGTGTAACATAACATTCAGAAATACAATCGCGAATAGTTTTGTGGTGTTTGTTTAGATGAAACGTTCCTAAAACGTATAACGTAACAAAATTAAAGACGATTAAAATCTGTAATCTTTCCACTTGTACTGTATGTCATCGGAAAGTTTCTGCTTTGTGTAAGGATGGTATCAAAAAGCAATCTTAAGTGGTGAGAAAGCTGTGCTCAATGTATTAAGGGACTTAAAAGTAAAAGGAGATGCTTCATATTGCTTGACTAATTTTAAAAACTAAGTTATAAATGCAGACGCTCCCTCGGTGCCGCGCCGGGTGTAAATATCAAAATATACATTCGTCCCGGGCAGAGGCCGAAGAGCGCCCGGCTGGGGTGCGCGGGGAAGAGCAGGACAGGAATGAAAGGCAGGCTATAGGAAGGCGTACAGTCTGGGCAGGTATAGATTACACTTTTCTAAAACGTATTTGAAAAATAAAAACGATTACAATCTAATCCTTCCACGTTTGATCCCAAAATCCCAAGAAATATAAATCTAAACGGGTGGAAAGCTATGCTGAAAGTTTATTAAGATACTTAGAAGACAAAGATACTGTATAAATTTATGTTGACTTAGAAGATAAAGATACTGTATCAATTTATGTTGCATTAGCCTGATTATGATTTAAAAAACACATATAATTAAACACGCGTTTGCGATTTAAATCAAAACACGATTTAAATCAATATAAATGTTTATATTGTAACGCATACTGTCCAGCCTCCATTTCTCTATAAAAATTTACTCTATTACACACACACACACAATAGAAGCAGGAAGCAGAAGCAGGGACCGTTGTCAGAAGGGAAGAAGGTGACTATTCATTGTTATCAAAAATGACTTAGAATCGATCATGTTGTGATATTTTGAAATATAAAAGTCAATTGATTGTCCATAATATCGCTATTCTATTTTTTCGAAGAAATGTTTGTTAAAAGAAAAGTCCAGCACCAGCTGGATTTGAACACACAACCCGTGAGTTGGTAGTCGGGCACGTAGACCAGTAGGCTACAAGGGAAGTTGCATGAAGAGGGAGGCGAAACAGCCCTACACAGCCCTGTCGCAGTACACGAATATAATCATATCGTTATTAAATTCTTTAGATAAGCGATTCCATATTATATTCCCTATTAATCAAATTCTAAAAGTATGCTTGTTGACTCCGGTATCTCTTTAGTTAAAGACTTCGATGCTTAAAGTGTTTAGGGAGAAATGGAATACTGGTGTGTATTTTTTACTTTAAAGTACCAAGACCAGCCATATACTGTATGTTTATGTTCCAAAATTAATATCTTTTATGGCCTTCACACGCGTTACATTATGCTCCTATTCTTTTTATGCTCAGCTACTAAAATTTCCCTTCAGTGGTAAAATTCAATATCTACAACGGGCACAGTAAAGACGTTTACTGTACATCTTTCTACGACAGACCAACGGACCACGAGTGCCCCTGTCGGTCAACCAATCACGTACCGCGGTAGTCGGGCACGTAGACCAGCAGGCTACAAGGGAAGTCGAATGAAGAGGGAGGCGAAACAGCCCTACACAGCCCTGTCGCAGTACACGAATATAATCATATCGTTATTAAATTCTTTAGATACGCGATTCCATATTATATTAGCAGAAAAGCTTAAAACTACCACTTTTTCACACACTATTTCACATGCTAGTTAGATACTTCGATGCTTAAAATCGTTAGGGAGAAATGGAATACCGGTGTGTATTTTTCCTTTAAAGTACCGATTCCTGGAATCTGACTGGCTGACACCCTTCTGAAGTGATAAAAAAGCCTGGATTCTCATGTATCTCATACAAGTATCTTTTAATACATTCTTTGCTGTGCTCTTGAGGATCCTTGTGATATTTTGAGCTCTAGTTGAATTATAAGTGTCGCATTTGAAATCATTTTCATAGTTAGAAATTATGAAACGCCCTGTTAAAAGCAAGGGAGTTTTGTATGCCCGTTGAAGTAAAACAAAATGCCTGACAAAGTATGGCTTGGACAGATTCCAAGTGCTTGTACAAATGTGCTAAAGAAATTATACTTTGAGTATACAGCTTGTCCAAAGTCATTCATTATTAATACTATTAGTAATATCTTCGGTAAAGGCTTTGATGCATAAATATTTCTGATAAAGGTAGGTTGTGTACTTTTGTCCAACTGAGCAATCTTGCTTTCATAAAATATACCAACATTTTAATGACTGATGATTAACATGCTGTAATACACAGTTCAAAATTAAAAGCTCAAATGCTGTACATGAGAGGTTAAGCTCCCCCTGGCGGTTTTACAAGGTGACGCCGGATAGTTTCCGGCATGACGTCAAATGACGCGATTTACTGCGTGATACTGCGTGACACCGCGTGATACCGGTGAGCTTTCTCACCACTTAGACTACTTTTTGATACCATCCTTAGACAAAGCAGAAACTTGTTGTAATTTCTAATGGCATACAAGTGGAAAGATTACAGATTTTAATCGTCTTTAATTTTGTTACATTATACATTTTAGAAACGTTTCATCCATGCAAACACCACAAAACTATTCTCGATTGTATTTCTGAATAGTATGTTACACTTAGTTCACTGTTTTAAAAACATCTAATTAAGAAAGTTAGGTGTTAGCATAAACTATTAGCAATCAATAATATTAAATTTAGCACTGTAATAAGTTGTTGCACTTTCCCCCGCATCTTGTAAAAATATATTTTCATTGTTCAAATATACATTAAGTCTGACTATCATATAAGTTAAATACAAAACTAAAGAAAAAATAGGGTTAAATATAATTCAAAATATTTTGCTAACAATGTCAACTGTTTATGAATAATAAAATGTATTAATTAAGGAGTAGGATGGCACAGTTGTTAGTATGTTTTTTGTTTTGTTTCTTTTTCATAAATATAACAGTAGTACCTGATGTCTCAGTGGCTTTCAAAATTAAATTATGCATGCAAACCTGTGAACTAGAAAGATAACTAAGATATCCATCCATTTATAATGGTGGCGAAGTGGTTAGCATTGCTATCTTGCAGCACTGGGGTCCTAGGTTCAATTCCTGCCATCCTGTGTGTGTGGAGTTTGCATGTTCTCTCTGGGTTACATGGTTTTTCTCCATATGTGTGATATGACTCCCTCTCGCACTCCAAAACATACTGGTAAGTTAATTGGTTTATGGCAGTGGTTCTCAAACTGTGGTACGCGTACCGGCAGTGGTATGGGGAGTGCGGCCAGGTGGTACGCCAAATGACCCTGAAACTGTGTCGTGTACGCTGAAAAATCAGGACGGTTTTCATATTTTGTATTTTAATACGTGTCGAATATGCAGCCTACGTACTACGATACAGTGCGCGCTAATACTTCAGTGGACACAAGAGATACTCTGTAATTCTATACCACTCTATAGGAATGCGTGCTACGGATGCAAGTGACCAATTGTATTTAAAAAAAAATACTGTATCTCCAGCAAATAGGGAGAAAGGAGAATGTGCGTGATTTTGGAACAATGCCAACGTTGTAAACACAGGAATGCATAGAAATACGTGCAACGAACGCAGGTAATCTTGTGAGCACACGAAAGCGTGATAACAGAAAAATATTTAAGAACTGGTCTAATTTGAGAAAAATACACCGAGCGTCTCTGTGTTTCGCTCCCATGCGCATTAAATAAAAACTTTAAATAAATACGGAAATAAAAACGGAAACGCGGAAAATTGCAAGCTTGCGGATTGCTAAAGCAGGTAAGCTACACTATTTTTGAAGAACCTTATTTACCGTTGGCAAAAGAGCTGACACGTATTATGTGTAGAGAAAAAGCTGCTAAACAGCTCGACCTGCTGCCCCCCTCCCCCTGAAAGACACAGTCATTCATAGAATTATTGAAATGAAGGATTATATCAAAAGTACACTGATAGAGCGCGTTAAGATGAGCAGATGTTTTTCACTGCAATTAGATGAGTCTGTAGTCGATTTGGCCAATTTGCTCGTTTACGTTAGATACGAGTTTGAGGGTACGTCCCATGAGGACTTTCTGTTATGTAAGCCGCTACCAACAGGAACTACAGGAGAGCACATATTTCACTGGATGAATTAATTTTTCGAAGAGAATGGCATCGACTGGATAAAATGTGTCGGAGTTTGTACAGATGGTGCTAGAGCAATGACAAACCGACATAGCGGTGTAGTTTCAGGAATTAAAGAGGTTGCTCCAGAAATTAATGGACGCATTGCAACATTCACCGAGAGAGCTTTGCCATCAAGAAAATGCCTGACGATTTAAAATCTGTTAGACTCTGTTGTGAATTGTATCAAGGCTCGAAAAATTAATTCACATCTGCTTTGCTCAACTAAACAGGTTCACCCCTCTCGCTGAAATGGTGCTTTTTTATTAGTTTTTGTTAATGTTGTTTTTCTGTAAAACACTTTGAGAAGCCACCTTTAAAGGCGCTATATCTAATAAAGTTTATTATTATAATATTTATTATATGTATGTGTGAGTGTGTGTGCACGCGCGCTCATGTTGGTCATTGAGAATTTCTGGGGTTCCTATGAGATGATGACTTGTAGGTGGTACTTGGATGCTTTGGTTGGATTAGGGGTGGTACTTGGTCCAAAACGTTTGAGAACCACTGGTTTATGGGAAAACTGGCCCTGGTGTGTGTGTGTTTGTGTCTGTCTGTCCTGTGATGGACTGGCACTATGTCCAGGGTGTATTCTGCCTTGTGTCCGTTGCTTACTGGGATAGGCTCCAAATCCATTGTACTGGATAAAGAGATTAGAAATGGATGGAAGTAAAGGCACTGTGTGGATGGAACAATACACAGTGTTAGAAACCCACTATGAAATGGCAGCATCTCACTGAGAATAAAATATTTTATAGTGCTGGCTTAAGGAAACAGCCTTTCCACCTCTCTTGCACATCAGTATCCATACCTAGTTATTTAAACAAATTGCCTCTAATTGTAAACATCTTAATATGCTGGCTCTGTGGATCCGCATCAGCTATGTTTGCCGATTCCTTCAATTCATGTGCATCCAACACACAGTTCAATGCTAGCAACTACACAAAATCTAAAATACAATCCTAATTTCAGTATCTATGTAAACATACAGTCTGATAACTTCATCATCTTCATCAAAAGTATGCCTAACCCCATTAGGAAGTGTTCTTGTTATCAGTGTATTCCTCAGCTTTCCCCAAATTATCTTCTTCTTACCAACATCTCTAGTCTTTTATCCTGCAATAACTCAGCCAACACTTAAATCTCCAAAAGCTGCTTGTGTTTTTTTTAAATCACAAATATCATGTGTAAATACTGGCCATGTAATACTCTGTATTGTGGAATAATAGTTTATTTTAAAGGGAACTAGAGAAACTAAGAACTAGAGAAATCAAGAAAGGCTTTTTTTTCTAGAATTAATAAATGAACATCCTGTTCACTAGGGAAATTAAATCCACACTGAGCAATCTACAATATGTTCAGAATATGACAGCGAGAATCCTATCAGGGATGCATTACACCTGTTTTCAAGTCCTTGCACTGGTTACCTATCAGGTTTCGAGTCAACTTCAAAATCCTTATCCTCATTCAGTACCTACAGTACATGGCTGATTATCTGTCTACTCCCCACCTTTGTCCGTCTGACTCTGGTCTTCTAGCTGTCCTCAAGAACATCTACATTCTGTGGGTGACAGGGTCTTCTCTAGCTGCACCCCAGAGCTCTCAATTTGTATTCCCAGTGATATCAGTCACGTACCCTGAGTGCATTTAAATCTAACCTCAGAACCTTTCTTTTCAGAAGACTTAGTGTCTGTATCTGCTTCATTTTCTAATTTTGGTAGCACCTCTAACTGCTTGTCTTTCTTATATGTATTTACTTTGTAATCTGTGGTCCTTTTATCTGTTTTTACATCTACTGTATTGCTTTGAGATGCCACTTTTAAAGGTGATATATAAAATAAAGTTTTTTATTATTGTTATAGAGAAACATGATCAGATTTTCCCTGGTTCAGAAAAAAATATCTAAAGTATACTAGTTTGTCACTCTTCTCATTCCCTTTGCTAAATTACTTTTCATACTAATCTGATCAATCTAACTGCCTGTTTTCTGTGCTTTCTCTATCCTGCTAGATTTGCAATTATTCTGAAAATTTTCTTCTTGAAATAACTCATTTCTAAAAACCTTTTTTCACTGTTAACATCTTGCAGCAACTCTGCAACAAAATATACACTTAGCTCAACCTGACAGTTCATACTGCTACCAACATTGAATAAAAAATATTTAGATTTCTATATTTATGTCTTTATTTAGTGGTTTCATTAGTGACAAAGGCTAAACTTTCTTGGAAAAATGTATTTTATGTGTTGCGGAAAAAACTGACTTGCTTTAACAAAATATGTTTACAAATCCTTTCACCTGGCAATCTACCTGAATGCCCAACTATCTGAGAAGCCCTCCATGAAACCATGGTTGCTATTAATTAGAATCACCAATTATTTTTCTTATAATTTCCCCCAATGTGTTATAAGTAGTTCTTTTAATAAATTCAGCTCACCAGGGAAACTTTTCTAGTAAAACATGACAAAAGAAGATTGTATATATATCCAGCATGTGCTTGTCAGACTATCCACTGATTATTTACACTGTGAGCCCATGACTTTGACAAGAGACCAAGAGCATCTGTCAAGCTGGCAGCAAGCTGAGGATACTGTATAACTGGCTTGTTCAAACCACACAAAGCCAGCCATGCATGACCAACTGTGCAAAACCACAAGGAGAATTATTATTATTTACTTAGTAGACTCTTTTATTGAGTGTGACTTATAGTTGCATGTGATTAATGCAATAAGAGGATAAACAACAATGATGACAGCATGAAGTAAAGAAAATACAATAAACTGTAAACAAATAATATATCAGTATAAATATAATACCATGCAGGACCAGATAAAGTGCAGGTGCCTAGTAGTGGGGTAATCACCATTTGCACAGCACAGTTTGATATAGATTAATTCACTATAAGACATCTTTAATAAAAACACTTCAAGCAATGCAACAAAAAAGAGAGTGTTCAGTTCCAATTTAAGTACAACCTTAGTAAATTTATTTGGAAACAATCACTGAAAACAGGGATTCACAGCAGTGCATATAATGGATAAGGTTAAGTGAAGCTGAGAGAGGACAGAATCACAGGAGCTGTAAGAGCAAATGACTCACATGAAGCACTAGAAAGTGGTCAGACTCAAGGACAAAAGTTTTTAATTGAATATGAGCAGCAATGACAATAGGGTTAAACCTGCACATTATTGTTTCCTCCATTACATTTATTTTTAATTTGGAAGTTTCTGCTTTCACAATAATAACTCCGTTGCACCCAACACATTGCACTCTTAATAAAATTATGGATTTAATCTCAAGTGAATAGTATTTTTGTCTGGTTAATGTGACTGAATTGCTGAAGTACTTTTAATCAATGCTAATCATTCAATGCAAATTACAGTAGTTGTGGTTTGTATTTATGAGTGTCTATTTTAGGGCACCATCCCACATCCATCAATCAAACCTCCATGCGTCACACTTTACCCCTTCTTCAGGATTGTTAAACCTCCGACTCTTCCTTAAGACATCTTTCAGACCTCTTTCTCCCTTCCTAGTGTAACTTCTCTCTCTTCCTTCAATATATCACTCCAAACCCCTGTCATTACTCTGTCAGTCAACACACAATAACAGAATTAAGTGTTAAGTGAAGCTGATGTTTGCATTAATGTGTAATGTCAGATAACACCTGTTTTCAGAGTTATGGTACATTAACATCCTGCCCCTTATGGTTGCATTCATCAAACACGAGGGCCATTTTTTCCAGAAGCCAATTAACCTGCCAGTAAGTCTTTAGACAGTGGGAGGAAACCAGAGCACACAGAGGAAAACAGGAAGAACATACAAACTACACACAGATACTGTAGCATGCCGGGAATTGAACCCAGGGCCTGAGCACTGCAAGACAATACTAACCACTGCATTTCAGATCCTGATTCTAAATATTTGGAAGATGAATTTAAAATACATTAAGTATACAAACATTAGATTTTATATGACAAGAAAACAGTCTAATGCAGCTGTTTTAATTTATGTGACATTTAACTATGTATAATTATTGTTTAATGAAAGCATAAGGCTGTGATATTGATATGATTTCAATACTTTGATATCAATAAGCATATTTTTCCTTTCCAGTACTGTTTGATTGTTTCTGTATGTGTTTTTTAATTGGTCAAATAATCTAGTGTCAAATGTAGAACTACAAAAATACACGTTGCATTCTATTAAAACAATCTGAAAAGTGCCACAATATGCATTCAGCGGTAATGCCTAATGCCTGATGTTCCAAAATGTGTGAATATGGCATACTTTCATATAGCAGCCATTTCTTTCATATAGTGGTAGGCAACAACAGTCCTCAAGTGCCATGTTTGGTTCTCATTCCATCTCACATGATAATGACTTAATAGAATCAATTAGCCTGATAAGAAATCAAATCATCTGTTTTTTCCTGATCTCAATTAGTTGATCCTGTAGGAAACCAGCACTCATGGAGCAAGGCTGTCTACCCCTGAAGACAAGTTTTCATATATACAAGTCTTGCTTTGTAATTTACATAATTTTCAAATATGAAAAGGCAGATAATATAACCTGTTAGCTGATGTGGCCCTGGTAAGCATGCATTTGCCTGGCACTAATTTAATAGTCAGTTGACCATAAATTTTAATGTTGCTAAATAATGATGGTTTTCAAAGTGGGACATCAATTATAGTGGAACTGCTAATAATGTATTGACTTTAAAAATGTTGCTACTATGATCAACCTGTGTTTCACTGGTCAGCCTTTTTCAGCTTGTTTCCACAAATGATCAACTTGTATTATGTTTTGCAAATGATAGATGTGTGGCTTTAGTGCCTTAGCATACCATACCAAGGCATAAAAGGAACAGGAACATAGCCACATTTCTCTCAAGAGCATTTCAGTCATTTCTAGGAGCTGGGAAAGTCATGCTCATTTCACAGATACTCCCAGAGTTTCCAGGAGGGTTAGGCTACATGCCATTACAATAAAATAAATAAGGTGGAGTGTGCAGTTGAGTAGATATTTCAGAATTACTTTTACTATTTCTGTTGTAGTGTGCTCTCTGAAGGCACCAGTTCTGTAGGGTTTGGGCATTTACTGGGACAATTATTAATTGTAGCAGTAAATCACAAAATGATTCTTTTGATGGCCTTAGAATCCAACCATGCAATATAACTCAAACAACGCACACACACAGGTACTAATACACGAGGATACATTTATTAATACATAGAATATGCATATAAACCTAACAGATCTTATCGAGAGGGTTATCAGAATACAAAAGGTATATATTCAGTCAGTTACGAAGTGTTACATATATCAAGAGGACATACATTCAGTATATCATTCATTTAGACCGTTTCATAAATGAACTTGGTTATAACTTCTACATTAGATACTCAAAACAAGTACATAACTCTTAGGAATTAAATTGATATCAACTGGTTGGGATAACAATTGAATTCTCGAGCTGTAATGCACTGAAGTTGAATACTCATCCAATCTCTGGGGATTCAGATCTCCTGCGGGCTCTCTGGCTCTGTGCCAGGCTGTGCTGTGCGGCTTGCGACGGTGCACTGCTGATGCTCACTGACCGGCTAGTTAGTGTTGGCTTTAACTAGCACAGTTTGTGCACAGGAGAAAAGATGACTGTGGATCCCAGCAAGTCAGGAAGAGGATCGGTTCGTTCCTGATGAAGCGCTAGTTCTGAATAGTGATTCAGCTGTCCACAGTTCCGACCTGTTCATGAGGCTTGCTGCTGATGCTAACCTCGGGTGGATCCTCTGGTTACTCATGGCAACCTCCGCTCTAGACTCTTAGAACAAAGGAAAGTTCTGGCACTTGGACACCCTGGCCGTTCCGTGGTTGTCCGGGCTGAGTCTCAGGATGGTCAGGAGGCGCACTGCGAGAATGTCCTTCCCCTGGGAGCCTTCTGCTCCTGGGCCGTCCTGCCCTGGAATTCTTCAGAATTCTCTTTAGAAAAGTCTCAGAATAGTCTCCTACAGGCTCTCTGTGTTACCTGTTTTTACCTGGAGGAACTTCAGCTCGTTCATTGGCTGAAAGTTTCCTGGGCATCAGAGTCCCACGTGGGTCCCTCGGCCCTACCAGTCTCTGATTGGTTGATCAAGGTGAGAAATGAGTCACTTACTCCTGACACTTAGGAATGCAGTCCAGATGTCCATCTGGCACTCCCTAGACAGATAGGCGCCAATGGATGACCATTGATCATGATAGCCAGGCTTAGCTAAGTGCATCCCCATTTGGGAGCTGTCCCTTATCAAAAGAAAACATCTTTAAAACAGCCTGCATGAATAGCTTCTCTGTGGCTGCACCACAGAGATGAAGAGAGAGATGGGGCCTCATTTGGGAAAGCACAGCAACACTTTATTCTGTCTTATTAATAAGCATTGCCGCTACACTGTATTGGAAAAAATGGAAAAAAAATATTTACAGTTCAGAAACAAACCTACGGAAGCTTATTAGCACCATGGAAAAAACAAAGTGTATTGCGTTTCAATTTGATTTTTTTCGTGTTTACACTGGAAATGTTTTGTGTTTAAACAAGATAGTTACAACAGATGCTAATACATCACCAGCAACAGGACTTTCTTCACCAAAGTATTACTCTGTTGGCTCTGTTGCTGTGTGCTGTCCTAGAATTGTTTTTCATTTCGTTTGCTATTACCAAATCTTTTTACATTCATGTCTGTGTACCCAGCACAGAAATTCTGTGTTTCCTGCATTATTTTGCTGTGTGATTCCAAATTCAAATGTATTTGATGTAAACACAGGCTAAAAACATTTGAGGACTTTGTGCTTAAAGATTCAATGATTGACCAACTGTCATGCCCTCATCCCACCGGATTCTCACACAGAAGCGCACTCATGCTAATTACACTCCAGCTCCGAGCACTTCTGCCAAATGACATTGCTCCTCTCAATCAGGCAACCACAACACTCCATCAATCGATGCACCTGCTTCATCATACAATAGTAAAACCTTCCTAAACCCTCTGCTCTTCTCCCAGTATTGGTCGTTCTTCGGAGCTCCTACCTCGCCTTTGTTTTCAGATTCCCCTCTTCACTCGTTACGAACCTCAGAACTACGTCTTTGACTATGTTTACTGCCTAGCCCTCTTCTGGATTGGAAGTCTTCTCGCCAACCTACTCATTACGAACCACGGAATTCGCCTTCAACCCTGCCACATGTCTAACCCCCATTTGCTCGGGTAAACTATCTCCTTATCTCCAGACCCCTAAGGTACCGCATAGGGTTCATCCTCCCATTTACTCCGCAGGTCAATCATAACACCAACAATAACAATAAAAGTATACCAACAGTCTCACAGTCAAGTTATTGTAAAATGTATTCCCTTCAATATTTTAAAGATTAGGCAAAAACCTATGTAAAGTACATGTTTATGGAGTTTCACAAGAAGAATAAAATACTTTGTAAAGCTGTGCTATTTCTAGTTTTCAATGAAATGATAAACAAGACACGTTTAACCCAGGAATGCTCAAACACAGGGAGTTTTACTTCATGTTAACAAAAGACATTGCATTTGTTCCTTTAGATAAATTCATTTGCACAAGGTAAACTGTGAGGATATTCTTTTGTTGTTAAAGACAAGGCACCTTTACATGGTACAGTATTATTGCCAATATATTTTGAGATATTAATATATTAGTCAATATTTTTTACAAAGTGATAATTGCGTATTAACATTTAAATGTAAAAAGTATCTCATTTAAATGCAAAAAAAAAAATGTTTCCTCCATGGCTCTAATAGGTTTCCATACAAAACTCCTTCATCTTCTTTAAACATACAGTATATACAATATTTTATATTAACTAGCAACTAGATGCACAAAATCTAAAATTGAGTTTTTAAACATGCAAATGAAATGTTTTCTCTGTCAATTCTCCACAGAAATTATGATAGACAAGAATTCAAACAAATGAATGTTGAGTACCCAGAAGCTTTTGTGATTGTGCCAATTCACAAGCAATGGACATAGTAACTGAAACGTAATTTTAACTGATGAGTGTGGGGGGAGTAAAGATCTTTGGAGGTGAGGGTAGGTTGTCCTAATATGGATGTTGTATCCAACAGCTAGATTACATCTGATGGAGCTGTAAGAAGTGAAATCAGCATGCAGATGGAGAAACTGTCAAATCCCACATTCAAGGAGGTACACAAAACCACAGAGAACTAATACAGAGAAGCTGACAGAAAGAAGTTAGTCCCAGATTGTAATGCATGCAGTCTGTCATTCCAACCTGACTTGGCAGTGCCAAACAAAAAAAAATTGTTAGCAAAACAACTGATATTGAATAGTACTGATGAATCAAGAGCCATCTGGTTTGCCACACTGCTAAAATTAAGTTAAATAATGCAACTTTTTTTCCTTACATCTGAATTATTGACAAAGCCATGTTACACTAATAGGCCCCCTTATCAATTCTATTAACTTTACTTTTGTTTAATGATGTTGGAATCAGTCCAATGCACAGGTCAGAAATCTCTGTGTTGTCTTTTCTCTAAGTCTTAGATTTGAGGATTGCTGTGATGATATACTTTCATCTCCAATTAATTGTTCATCTCTAGTCATGCCTCCCCAATCTTTAGTGAAACTAATGTATGTATTTGTCTTTACCGGGCTTTATAATTGTAATACAGTGCTTGCTGGTGTATCCAAATATTAACAAATTGCATTATGTCCAGAGCTTAGACTGTCTTGTTTTAGCTTCTTTGCACTGGTTTCTTGAGAACTTTAGAATGAAATGCAAAGTACTGTGTTTACTTTTAAAGGCTTGAATTGTTTGATTCCTGACTGTATGTGTTAACCATTTCCCCATAAACCTACATACAATGACTCTGGTCTTCTTTCAGTTCTCAAAATTATGTAAATTATATTAAAAAAATTTTCTCAAATTACAAGTGGTAGGGATTTTGTTAAGAACAGTTGGTCGCGACAAAAAGAGATAGACCCCATGTGATGCTAGCTAAAGACTAAGAAGAGAAAACAAAGATTAAGTGGAGCAGAAGCCGGGTTTACAAGTCACATAGTCAATATCAAAACGGTGGGTTTCTTAAATGTAGGATTGAAAGAGAAGGTAGCTCAGTGAGGGTTAACCCAATACTGAGCATGGTAGTGTACAGATGCAGCCATTCAAAATGAGCGGGGTATGTTGCGTGGTGGGCTTGTTGCATCGAACAGCATCATATCTTGTCTTTTCGTGTCATACCGCATTTTACCGTATGCTAATTTGATTATTTTAATAGTATCCGGAATCACCTTGTAAAACCGCTAGGTGGAGCTAATAAAGCTTAACCTCTCATGTACAACATTTGAGCTGTCACCAGAAAACATCCGGTTTCGAATCCCGATCACTGCTGAAGGACAATCTTTATTTAATTAAGAATTTACGTTGTATACTCTTTAGACATCTAAATTTAAACTGTGTATTACAGCATCTTAATCATTATACATTAAAAAGTTGGTATATTTAATGAAAACAAGATTGCTCAGTTGGACAAAAGTACACAACCTACCATCTTTATCACAAATATTTTAATTATGCAGAAATATTTTATGCATCAAAGTCTTTTCCGAAGATATTACTAATAGTATTAATAACAAATGACCTTGGACAAGCTGTAAACTCAAAGTATTACCCTTGTCCACATTCTTTGTAACCATCTTTGTAAACGAAAATACTTAATTTTTTCATTGAAAAGGTAACACCACAGCATTTAGTTGATCCGATCATGCATGTGTTTCTAATCATAGAAAGTAAATCTTGAGAATCTCCGATTCACCATGCCTTTCACAAGCTCATAAAAGATATTAATTTAGGAACATAAACATACAACTGTATGTAAACTGTATTGTATATGGCTGGTCTTGGTAGTTTAAAGAAAAAATACACACCAGTATTCGATTTCTCCCTAAACATTTTAAGCATCAAAGTCTTACATGTGGTTATTTCGGAAACGTTTTTATGTGCTCCTTCTGACCATATTACTGTACGTTTCTATACTTTGTGAAAAGTGACCGTTTTTACCTTTCCTGCGAATACGCTCGTTATCATAGTAAACAAAAGCAGACTTTTAGAATTTGATTAATAGGAAATATAATAAGGAATCGCATATCTAAAGAAATTAATAACGATATAATTATATTAATGTACTGTTGCACAAACAGTAGTATAAGACTTTCCATTGATATGTGTACTTCGTGCATGACTGTGTCTGTGGCGTGATGGCTTAAATGACTGACTTGTAAGGCTGAAGTCGAGTGTTCAAATCGACTATCGCAATGAGTTTTCTTTTAAAACTCTGATCTGTAGGGTGGGTACTAAAACTAAACCTGATAGCATTTCAACGAATCATAAACACGTGATGTTGTACCTTAAAAGCAAGAACCCAGTTCAGTTTGGTTGGTTAACCTACTGGCTTTTAATCTCTTCAACTGAACTGCTATTTGACTTTTCCAACCACGTGACTGCAAGCAGTCGAAGTCAGGACTTAAACTTTTCTCTGAGAACCTAGGCCAAGAGAATAAACCAATAAAGTGTAGAAATCTGTCCAAGATATTCTCTCTGAAACAAAAGAAATCTTGGGTTTTGCAAACCCACTGTTATTTTAGCCTGATCAACTAAATTTGATAGTTGGGCTTGATTTCGACATCCAGAATATTCAGGCATATTCTAAACAAAGCTATAGACAGGATGGACCAACTTCCCTTTTGTCTACTTTGTGGCCGGACCCCAAGAAGTTAAACTGTGCAAACACTGTTTTAAAAACAGAAGTCAGCAGCTTGCTGACTTTGGCAGAGTTGCCTGTGTACCAACTTAAGATGCCCAGCAATGCAAGCTGCAGAATTGCCAGAAAAAGGCTAAGCTCTCTCTCTTTTTCTGCACTGGGACAGCTGCCGAAGTCAGACCATGGCCTAATCCAACAAGCTCCATCTTACCAGTTGGAAGTTTAACTCATCAAGGATGTGTAATTGACAGATTGTTTATTGTAATATGTAATCTTAATTGACATTATAATTATTTGGAGTTTAACTAAAGTTTTATGTTTAGGTCATGACAGTAAATGCATATTTACTTGTATGTGAGAATTAATCTCATTTCATTATATGAGACTGACAGAACCTATCAGAAAAGAAGGTAATGTGATCAGGAAATACTTAGCTTCTTTTCTTTAATACACATTTTACCCGTTCGACAAGATGGACACTTTTACCACTTTATGACTCCTTATTTCTGTAAATATGCTGCCACCCTTGCACTGGTTTTGGTCCATGTTGTTAATGTTTACACATTTCTTCTGAAATAATTCATTGTTTACAACTGCTGGAGTAAATTTAGATCTGGCTATCAGTTCCAGCTTTTGCAAGAAATTGCGGTAATGCCATTTAAGCCTTTCTTAAAACTTGTTTGGAATCACCAATCACAGGTAAAATATTAAGAATATCCATGTGAAACAAGACCAAAGCAAGATAATAACATGAAAATACAAAATAGTCATAAATGGGTCTTCTCATGTCCTTTTACAATACAGAGCAAAATAATAAAAGCTGTTGTAACAGACAAATAAGTTCTGGATCCCGAGATGAAGTTAAACAGATGAGTTTTATTGCATGCAAGGAACAATAAAACCAAAGTATTGTTCAAAGTACCGGTACAAAACTTTTTCTGCCGCTTCTGATGTTACTCTTTACCATGGTAATGGGAAGAGGTCACGGTGTTCGGACAGTCCCCCAGGCTTTGACCACTTGTAATGGTCCATTTTAGGTTTCCTTCCTTGGAGGGGGATTCTAGCTGGCATCTGGAATCCTTATCAGTTATCCCCCTTTCCTCCCATAACTTAAAGCCTGGAATGTCTTGTGTCACAAGAAGTCCAGTCCTTGTGGAGAAAGGAATCAGTTAACCCCTTCTTCACATCTTATATCTTTCTTCATTCCCCCCTTATAAAATATGGCATTCGTCAGTGATGCCTTTTTTTATACACAAACAATGTGAGGGCAGATCTTTCCTTTTTATGTGTACAGGCATGCATTACCATAACATTGTGAGTACCATGGTTACAGCAAGATGTGATTAGTGTCTTTGTACAAGTGATTATTACAATTATACATATGTATAATATAGGGTCTATAACAATATAGACCCTACTCTGATTATTATATGTGGCTGATAGATATGACAACTCCAGCAATGTACTGATACCATATTCCCCAGTAATGCTCCTCAGGCCTAACAAGCACACTGCTGGTCCACCTTAGGAAGCCTCAGACACAGAAACAGTAACAACGTAATTCTTTCTTTCTGTTCACTCAGTCTCTGGTGCAGTGACTCAGTGACAGTGTGATGCATGTATCCAGCGATCTCCTATCAGTCAGATGGCGGAGTCAGTAGTCAGTAGCACTTGATATGGTCCCTCCCCAGCAGGGTTGCAATGTCTGGCAGGGTATCTCTTCTTCACCCACACACCCACTCGCCAGGTATCAGGTCGTGTTCTCCCCCTGCTGGAGGTCCCCAAGCGTCCAGCCCCTGTTCACGAGCCCTGTGCATCACTTCAGTTAACAACCTATAGTACTGTAACAGAATTAGTAGCAAACTCAACAATCCGTTAGCCAAATTTGGCCCTCCGGGGAGTTTCATTGGTTGCCTGTGATGATCTCAAATGGGCTCAGTCTCACAGTTCCGTTTGCTCCAGCCCACAGGCTGCACAGGGCCG
Organism: Lepisosteus platostomus; assembly: GCF_059453375.1. NCBI lineage: Eukaryota > Metazoa > Chordata > Actinopteri > Semionotiformes > Lepisosteidae > Lepisosteus > Lepisosteus platostomus. Next base: position 22,506,072 of record NC_142621.1, on the reverse strand, counting down.
CAGGTAGAGCATCTACCCATGGTGTTCCTTCAGTCTGATATTTCATCAGTCGGTCTTTCAGAGTTCCATTCGTTCAGACTGCGGGTGATGGGGGCAATGTAAATTCCACCTCACCCCCAGTGAGGCGATTACACCCTGACACACCTTCCCACTGTAGTATTCACCTAGAACAGAATCCAAGTGGCAGGGCAGTCCCCACCAAGGCATTATCTTTGTCATCAAATGTTTGCGAGTTACAGAGGTAGTGGCCTCAGCCCACCAGGTGAACAGATTCACCATCGTTAAGAGTCCAGTGTTTCCTTTACATCTCGGCAAGCTACAATAGTCAATTCACCAGTCCATGACGGGTCCCTCAGGGGCTGGCCTTCTGAGCCATCGCACCTGCACCTGCACCTGCACAGTTGAGTTCCTTTGCCAAGCATCACATTGAAATACAACATCAGTGGCTACTGCTTTAAACCTAGTCCCTACCCAGTTTCGGGACAACCAGCACAACATTTGACTCACACCTGGGTATCTGACGGCATGAATTTGTTGGGCTACAAAGGGCATTAGGCTAGGTTTCACAGGGGTCTCAGACTCATTGTCTCCCAGGGCTACTCGCCTGGCATCTGCATCTCATTAGTTACTCTCTCAAGTTACTGGAATTATTTCTTTATTGTGTTATTTACATGTTACCACAACTACTTCAGTCCGCAGCTGCAAAGCTTCTAATCAGTTTAGAGACAAACCCAGTATTCTTAACTGGAGTCCCTGCCATGGTGAAGGAATCCTATTTCTCCACAGCCATCCAGAATTGTGGCATACATACACTAAATACATACAGTATATACATATAACCTTTTAACGTCTTTCCTTTTACAATCTTCAATCAGTGCTATAAACTGGCTTGCTGCGCTGAGGCAGTGGAGGGGGCATTTTTCTGGTCATTAGCACATCGAATTCTGTATAATGTTATTCCTTGTCATGCTGCATAACATCCCAGCCCAATAGATCTGGGATGGAACAACCCACATTTGCGTTATAAGGTCACATTAATATTAAAATCTAGTACTCGGCAAGTAAAACTCGCTGCCCCAATACTCCTGTGGTATCCTGCCGTCTCCCCATATATAGTACTCTATAGCACACTGTTGAACAGTGAAGTGAGACAAGCATGACAGTAGTGCTCCAGTATCCCATAACAGAGAAACCGACACACCATTAACAGTACATTTTAGGTTTAACATTTTGCGCACTGGACTGGGACAGACTTAGGGAGGCTACAAGGGATTAACTGGATATAATATTTAGGTAAACATCTCTCAAAAGACTGTTAATTCTCCCCAGACAAAACTCTCTGCTGGGTGATAAATTTTTCTCTGTCCTTCCCTGTCAGTTGAACCACAGGGCAGGTCCCTTCTTACTTCATCCTGCATGCGCTTTCTGCAGTTTCTCTTAAAAAGACATGTATATTCTTGTTTACACTAATTGTAAACCAAATATTTCCCCAGGTCAGCCTGTCTATTTTGTTTCTGAGATTTATCCAATTTCTGTGGAATATACCTGTTACATCCCACTATGTGGTCTGTGTTTTTGTTGTTATGTTCCACGCTGCTGACCTTTTATTGTTCTCCCCCCCCCCATTGGCCCACCGTTACACCACTGTTCCGTATGACATTATCATCAATCAGCTTCTCAACCAATTAGTGTGAATCTTATTCAGTATAAAATATGGGGGCTTTCAGAAGGAAGAGGCCTTTTGTTTGACTTCGGTCCTTCTTGGTTTTGCTTTGCTTTGCTTCATTTCGCTTTTGGTTTTCGCTTCACTTTTGATTTTGCTTCGGCTTTGTTTGTTTATGTTCGTCTTCTTTGTACTTTCATTTGTTTGTGTGTTTATCCTTGTTTTGCCATAACCTTGCCCTAACGTGTTATACTGTATGTTCAACCTTTGTGTTCTTTTGTACCCTGTTCCTGTTGATTACTCTCGTTTTCCCTTATCTGTATTCCTAGTTCACTTGTGTATTTGTGTGAACTTTTGTGTAAACGGTTAGATTAGGTTGTTGGGTACATTCTACACACTTAATTGATTTTGTATTAGTAACACAATTAGTAGTAGTTTAGTACGGGTGAGTGATGTTTGTGGTTTTGGGTAGTCAGTGGAGGTTAGCTAGGGTGTTTGAAGACGCCGAAGACCCCGTGTTTCGGGGTTTCTTTTGTAGTCAGGTTAGCTTTCCCTCACTTTCCTAGCCAGCTCCATTTTTGTTTGTTATTTTCTTTTCTTTGGCACCACTCTAGTTCCCTTACCCCTGTGTGTTATCGTGTCTTACCAGTCACTTATTCACCTTAAAATGATCACTTTTTGCACCAACCCTTGTTATCACGCGTCCTAGTCCCTCCCACTTCCAAAAATTATCCTAAATGTTACACCCATTTACCCCTAGACACTTGGGATCGTAACAACACCCCATGTGAACTGCTCGCACCTTCGTGTACATATTTCTCCCTATCTGTTGGCAGAGATTATTCAGTTCTGCAAATTTCACAGTGGTGTTATCCACCAGTCATGATTCTAAATCTAGAGCTTTTCAGCGATATCTGGTTTCAAGCCATTCAAATAAATCCAACTTTTGTTTAAACTATTTCAACTAATTGTATATAAATACAAAAACTATGTTCATATAACTCATTTAGGTCCATCTGTACTGTACTTATACGTTTCAGGTGCTCTTCTATATTTTCCGGTCACTTTAAGTTCCTTTTCATCATTTGCTTTCATCAAGTCTCTTTAGTTAAGTCTCTAGCCAGTCCGGCTGGCTAAACACACTAGCACCATTTACACACTCATTTACTACACCAAAACTCACAGTTACGCACTGCGCTCTTTTACACACAAACATACGTACATGCTGGCACACAAATTCATAAAACACACATACAGATGCAGCCATTCAAAATGCGTGAGTTATTTCGCGGTACACCACAGTGGGCGTGTCGCATAAAAACGCAGTATCACGAGGTGTAACGCATCATTTGACGTCATGCCGGAAAGTATCTGGAATCACCTTGTAAAACCACCAGGAGGAGCCAATAAAGCTTAACCTCTCATGTACTGCATTTCAGCTTTTAAATTTAAACTGTGTATTACAGCATGTTAATCATCAGTCATTAAAAAGTTGGTATATTTTATGAAAGCAGATTGCTCAGTTGGACAAAAGTACACAACCTACCTTTATCATACATATTTTAATTATGCAGAAATATTTTATGCATCAAAGCCTTTACCGAAGATATTACTAATAGTATTAATAATTAATTACTTTGGACAAGCTGTAAACTCAAAGTATTACGCTGGTCCACATTCTTTCTAACAGTCATTTTAAATGAAAATACTTTTATTTTTTTCTTTGACAAACACCACAGCATTTCGTGAATCTAACTAACAAGGACAGGACATTAGCTAGCCAATACGATAAAGGAATGACTTTTTTTGCTAATTTCTTTAGCACATTTGTACAAGCACTTGGAATCTGTCCAAGCCCTATTTTGTCAGGCATTTTCTTTTACTGTGACGGTAAACTCCCTTGCTTTTAACAGAGCATTTGATAATTTCTAACTACGAAAATTATTCGCCAGCAGCCATATCACCCTGCAACTCACAACTGGTAACCCACTGAAGCTAAGCAGGTGTGAGCCTGGTCAGTACCTGGATGGTAGACCTCCTGGGGAAAAACTAAGGTTGCTGCTGGAAGAGGTGTTAGTGGGGCCAGCAGGGGGTGCTCACCCTGCAGTCCACGTGGGTCCTAATGCCCCAGTATAGTGACGGGAACACTACACTGTAAACAGGTGCCGTCCTTTGGATGAGATGTAAAACCAAGGTCCTGACTCTCTGTGGTCAATAAAAATCCCAGGGCGCTTCTCGAAAAGAGTAGGGGTGTAACCCTGGCATCCTGGCCAAATTTCCCATTGGCCCTTACCAATCATGGCCTCCTAATAATCCCCCTCTATGAATTGGCTACATTACTCTGCTCTCCTCCCCACTGATAGCTGATTTTATTATTTATAAACAGTTAACATTGTTAGCAAAATATTTTGAATTATATTTTACTCTATTTTTTCTTTAGTTTTGTATTTAACTTATTATATGATAGTCAGATTTAATGTATATTTGAACAATGAAAATATATTTTTAAAAGATAGGGGGGAACGTGCAACAACTTATTACAGTGCTAAATTCAATATTATTGATTACTAATATTTTATGCTAACACCTAACTTTCTTAATTAGATGTATTTAAAACAGTGAACTAAGTGTAACATAACATTCAGAAATACAATCGAGAATAGTTTTGTGGTGTTTGTATAGATGAAACGTTTCTAAAATGTATAACGTAACAAAATTAAAGACGATTAAATTCTGTAATCTTTCCACTTGTATGTCATTAGAAAGTACAACAAGTTTCTGCTTTGTCTAAGGATGGTATCAAAAAGTAGTCTAAGTGGTGAGAAAGCTGTGCTTAATGATAACTAGGGGACTTAAAAGTAAAAAGAGATGCTTCATATTGCTTGACTAATTTTAAAAACTAAGTTATAAATGCAGACGTGATTGAAGTATTAAGCGCCCCAGGCAGCAGAACTGAGCTCCGCGCCTCCTCCCTCTCTCGGTGCTGCGCCGGGTCTAAATATCTAAATATCTAAACATACAGTATGTATCTATATAGCATGTAGTGTACAGCTTTTTAGTATAGATTACACTTTTCTAAAATGTATTTAAAAAATAAAAACGATTACAATCTAATCTTTCCATGTTTGATCCCAAAATCCCAAGAAAAATAAATCTAAACGGGGAGAAAGCTATGCTGAAAGTTTATTAAGATACTTAGAAGACAAAGATAACAATTTCTGTTGCATTTGTCTGATTGTGAATCAAAAAACACATATAATTAAACAAGTGTTTGTGATTTAAATCAAAACGCGATTTAAATCAATATAAATGTTTATATTTTAACGCATACTGTACAGCCTCCATTTCTCTATAAAAATTTAAAAGATCGTTTGCGCAGCCTAAGAGGGGGGGTCTGTTCTCAGTGACAGCTGACAATCCTCCATACACTCAAGTGAAAAATTTATAATGCCAATGTAAACGTCGTATTTACAATTTGTTGATAATAGAAATGTTAAGTTCCCTAAAGCTTTGTGATAGTTTACCCAGGCAGCAAAAGATCACCTACACTGGGAAGATGCAACACCGAAGATATGATTAATAACCTTTTAAATCTGAAGGGAGATCTAAAGGGATCCCCCCCCCACACACACACGATAGAAGCAGGAAGCAGAAGCAGGGACAGTTGTCAGAAGGAAAGAAGGTGACTATTCATTGTTATTAAAAATGACTTAAATTTGATCCTGTTGTGATAATTAGAAACATAAAAAGTCAATTAATTGTCCATAATATTGCTATTCTATTTTTTCAAAGAAATGTTTGTTAAAAGAAAAGTCACAGCACCGGCTGGATTTGAACACACAACCTGTGGGTTACTAGTCCGGCACGTAGACCAGCAGGCTACTGGGTAAGTCACATGAGCAGATGTGAAACAGCCCTACACAGCCCTGTCGCAGTACATGAATATAATTATATCGTTATTAATTTCTTTAGATATGCGATTCCATATTATATTAGCAGAAAAGCTTAAAACTACCACTTTTTTACACGCTATTTCACATGTTAGTTAAAGACTTCGATGCTTAAAATGTTTAGGGAGAAATGGAATACTGGTGTGTATTTTTTCTTTAAAGTACTGAGACCAGCCATATACTTTATGTTTATGTTCCAAAATTAATATCGTTTATGGCCTTCACATGCGTTTCAGTATGCTCCTATTCTTTTTTTGCTCAGCTACTAAGATTTCCTTTCAGTGGTAAAATTCCATATAAATATTCAATACTAAAACGGGCACAGTAAAGACATTTAAATCTTTCTACGACCGACCAACGCACCACGAGTGCCCCTGTTGGTCAACCAATCACTTACCGCGGTATTTTGCATCATCGCGCATCGTGACGTAGCCAATTACCCGCGGTACGTGTCCGTACCGTGCATTTTGAATGGCTGCATCTGTACATCCTTGTGCTTTTGCCTATACTCATATGCTTTCTTACAGGCATCTTCGCCCCAATTTCCCTTTGATAAACTTTACTTCTTCCTATATTTTTCCTCCTTTTCTGTCAACTTACACTTGTCCGATACATAATCAGACACTTCCACCACTTTCTCAAACAACCCGTTAGCACATATTCTGCTCATGTCTAGGCTATGGGGTAGGGTGGCAAGACGGAAGCCATTTCTCGCAAAAACAAACATCCAAACCCATCTAAATTTTGCAAAAAATACTTTCAATCACCCTAAAACATGTAGGAAATGTTTTATGGTCTGATGAGACAAAGGGTGAATTTTTTGTCTTAATTCTAAAAGATATGTTTGGTGCACAGACAACGCAGCTCATAATCCAAAGAACACCATACCTACTGTAAAGCATAGTGGTGGAAGCATCATGCTTTGGGGCAGCTTCTCTTCAGCTCTAGTCAAGATAGATGGAATAATGACTAGCTCCAAAACCTTTTTCTGTCAGAAAGCTGAAGATGAAGAGAAATTTCACTTTCCAACGTGATAACGACCCAAAGCACACATCCAAGTCAACCAAGGAATGGCTTCAGAAAAGGAAGATCAAAGTCTTGGAATGGCCCAGTCAGGGCCCAGACCTCAATCCCACAGAAAGCCTGTGGAATGACCTAAATAGGGCTGTGCACAGGAGATCCCCTGGATAATATGAAAGAGCTTGAACTTTTTGCAAGGAAGAGTGGGATAAAATTGTGTGTGCAAAGTTGATAGAGACTTCTTCACAAAGGCTTACTGCATGAGGTGCTTTCCTAAAGTATTAGTTGGGGGGGGTGCACACTTATGCAGCCAGGGCTTTGTAGGTTTTTAAATTAAAAATTGTAATTTTTGCTCATATTGACTTTACAGCAATATGATCAATATATTTGTTCAAAGGAATTGACAGAACAATTACCGAGGAGCTTAAATTAGTAAAATATAGCATTATGTCATCCACATATAGTGAGATTATATGTGAGGATCCACCAACTTCAAGGCCATCAATAGTGACACCAAATAACGATTGGAAGAGTCTCAATTACCACTATATTATCGAATGAGGAGTGGCTTTGAATACAGACTTTTTGATCCATATGCAACAGATCTGGTAAAACATGAAAATTGTGATGCAATAATTTTCACCAAAATCTCATTGCCAGTATTTAAAAGTGAAATGGGCCTATTTCACTGTTTTAACAAAACTGTTTTTGTGCTTGCTCCATTAACTGTCAATTGTCCCTTGCATTAGTATGCATATTTAACAGGGGGTCAATTAGTTTAAACAGAAAGGCTCTAAATAAATCAATAGAAAAGGAATCCAGGCCTGGGAATTTACCCAAGATAAATGAGCAGTAGCTTCTTGAATCTCTTCATTAGACATTATTGCTTGGGACAATGTCCCAAGGTTCTTGCTAAAAAGTTACATATTTTATTAACATCTTCTTTTTGTGAGATATACAAAGACCCATAAAATTGCATGAATTCTTAGTATCTAATGAGTTTAGGGTCTTCGGACAACTTTAGTACAATTAGAAATCTGTTTGTTTCTTCTTTGCTGATCTGCCATGCTAGTAATTTTTCATCTTTACCTCCATGTTCGTAATAGCGCTGCTTAGTCCTCAAGAGGGCATTTGTTGCTTCTTTAGTGGTAAGAATGTCATATTTGAATTTCTTGGCACTCTTTTTGAAACACTAAGTTGTCTTTGCATCTAAAGTGCTCTCATTCTAATAAATTAATTTTAGTTCTTAGTGATTTGGTTTACAATTGATATTATTTCTTTTTACGAGCAGAATAAGCCAATTTGACCCCTTACATATGCCTTCATCTATTCTCCAATGACAGTTGGTGAAACAGAGCCCTCATTTATAGGAAGAAAGACCTAAATATTGGTGTTAAAAAATGCCATGCCAAACCTCCAGTGTTTACAGTCATGACAAATCTTTTTTTTAATTGAAAGCACTAAAGTTGCAAAATCTGAGTATTCTTGAACAATAACTGCATGAATCAATCCAATATTCTCTTTCTTCATAAATAAGAAAACAATCTATCCTAGATTAACTGTTATATATGTAAAATAAAGAATATTCCTGTTGAAGTCTGTTTAGAATTTTCCAAATGTCCCCAAGATTCAAGACCAGAATTTCCAGCTTTAATTCTTTTGCTGCTTGGATGAAAATTAATGTTTAAGACTATAGAAGACAAACTTAAAATCTCCACCTATGATTATTTCTATTGCTGGGAAGGATAATTTTAAAAATAAGTCATGAATAAACAAAGAATTATCCAGGTTAGGACCATAAACATTAAATGTGGTTACTGGTTATGATGCTATGTGGCCAATATCATAAAGATATTTTGCAACAGGCCCTGAAACATAATTTATGAACATTTATGCTTAAACTTATCATCTCTTTCATTGCTAAGTTTGATTCTGTCCCAAATTCTGTTAATATTCTGTTGATGCATATTTTGTTCAGAGGTATGTAATTAAGTTAAGATGTCATAATTTAAAGTCATTCCTATTGACTTTACAAAGCTCCTGGAAAACAGAAATAACTTCTTAAATATAGTAACACTCACCTTATTGAATATTTTACACTTTATATTTTGCCTCATATGTGCTTTGCATTAGTGGATTTTAATTATATTTAGTCACATCTAACACAATTTTCCATAATACCATTCCCAATATTCAATAGCCCAGCTAAGGTCACTTCACCAAATGGCAGCTTATCCTACTTGAATGAAAACATGTGTGGCTTTAAAATCCTGGCATTGATTAGGCTATAAATTAACCTTAATACAGATTAGATATTCCAAACCATATCTGCTTTCATCACTGTGAATTCAAATACTGTAGCTTCTAGATTTTTATTTTCATTAGTGAACTGCCAGTATGGATTAACAATATGCATAATTGTTAGCTGAAAACAAGACCACGTCTGAAAAACCTGGTCTGTTTGGTTCATATTGCTGTTATTGATTGTGTTTTTGAACATCCCAAGAGGAAGGAACTTCCTTTGTAAGATGACTCAGAAATGAAAAAAAAAAATTCTGAAATTTAGAGTTGAAATTTAGAATTCTAAGGCTCTGCTTTGTTTACATATCATTCAGTTCTTATCAGTGGTCCAAAATACACACCTTGAGCTTAGCTAGGAACTTTAGGTAAGTAAAATAAATAATCATTACCTCCAACTTGTAAACATTTCTGCCAAGAATATACCTGAACAGTTGGTATACTTAGAGACATATGAGCTCTTTGATCTCTGGCACAGCTTTGGTGAAAAGAGCAATAATGCAGGCATACTTGGTTAAACAGATATTTATTGACAATGTCAATACACACACTTCACACAGTATAAACATATAACACAAAAGATTCCCTAAGTACAGTAGAAATTAATAGAAAAGGAGTTCCAGAGGCTTAATGTCCTAACCACCCAGAAAAATCCCAGACTCTCTCCATCTGCAAATGTAGATACCAAACATTAAATGGAAACCTATCTCCCTATTCAAAAATGCACCCATTAAGCAGGAGCAGTTGTTATTAAATGAGGAATTCTTCACTCAGAAATCCAATTGCAAGCTCTCTTAACAAGGTTCAAAAACTTGGCTCCAAATGGTTATTTTTGGATGATCTCGAATAAAGACCTCTTGCTGGCACACACTTTATGTTCTATCTCCTCCTGTCTCTTCTTTCTGTTGTTCTCCTCTGTTGTGTTTTGATCTGATCTAATATGATGTCTTTCTTGACTGTTAATGACACTTAATCATTTACCCAAAAGTTAACTGAGGTAAACCAGGTTAAGTTTACGAATGCTTTGATCACTGAATCTGGACCCCATACATCTCAGCAAACATCCCCTTTGTTTTGGTGGAAATGTTGGCACTAGCTAGGTATTACCCATTGTTTCCAGATTCTTTTGAGACACTCCATAACAATAATTGCTTACACTTATATAGCGCTTTTCTGGACACTCCACTCAAAGCACTTTACAGGTATTAGGGACTCCCCTCCACCACCACTAATGTGCAGCATCCACCTGGAACGCTCACATCAGCTATCAGTGGGGAGGAGAGCAGAGTAAGCATAGCCAATTCATAGAGGGGGATTATTAGGAGGCTATGATTGGTAAGGACCAATGGGAAATTTGGCCAGGATGCCGGGGTTACACCCCTACTCTTTTCGAGAAGCGCCCTGGGATTTTTATTGACCACAGAGAGTCAGGACCTTGGTTTTACATCTCATCCAAAGGACGGCACCTGTTTACAGGTTGTACTTTCTAATGACATACAAGTGGAAAGATTACAGAATTTAATCGTCTTTAATTTTGTTACGTTATACATTTTAGAAACGTTTCATCTATACAAACACCACAAAACTATTCTCGATTGTATTTCTGAATGTTATGTTACACTTAGTTCACTGTTTTAAATACATCTAATTAAGAAAGTTAGGTGTTAGCATAAAATATTAGTAATCAATAATATTGAATTTAGCACTGTAATAAGTTGTTGCACGTTCCCCCCTATCTTTTAAAAATATATTTTCATTGTTCAAATATACATTAAATCTGACTATCATATAATAAGTTAAATACAAAACTAAAGAAAAAATAGAGTAAAATATAATTCAAAATATTTTGCTAACAATGTTAACTGTTTATAAATAATAAAATCAGCTATCAGTGGGGAGGAGAGCAGAGTAATGTAGCCAATTCATAGAGGGGGATTATTAGGAGGCCATGATTGGTAAGGGCCAATGGGAAATTTGGCCAGGATGCCGGGGTTACACCCCTACTCTTTTCGAGAAGCACCCTGGGATTTTTATTGACCACAGAGAGTCAGGACCTTGGTTTTACATCTCATCCAAAGGACAGCACCTGTTTACAGTGTAGTGTTCCCGTCACTATACTGGGGCATTAGGACCCACGTGGACTGCAGGGTGAGCACCCCCTGCTGGCCCCACTAACACCTCTTCCAGCAGCAACCTTGGTTTTCCCCAGGAGGTCTACCATCCAGGTACTGACCAGGCTCACACCTGCTTAGCTTCAGTGGGTTGCCAGTTGTGAGTTGCAGGGTGATATGGCTGCTGGCTGACTTCCATAGTTAGCTAAAGCTGTTACAATATATTATGAGGTGCTTTGGAATTCAGAAGTCTCATTATTTAAAATAAAACTTTGAACAAAGCTGAATAAAAATTATATCTGCTGAATGAAGAGGTTTAATTAAAACAGCAGAAGTTAAATTAAAGACAGAAAGAGGCGCAGTTAGAAAAGAAATGGGTGAATTAAAGAATGAGTCTGAAATAATGATATTTTTCATGGGACATTATTTTTAACAAAATCCATCTTATATTTCTACAAAATGTAATACTTTTTGAGGTCACTCAGTATTGTAAACTTTCACCACAAAGCAAACTAAAAAAATGTTCACTTAAATCATCTCCATTGTCAAGGATTTCATTCTCATGTGAAAATTGTCTGTGGAAAGCAAGATAAAAGTGAGTTTTTATCAGAGTTGGATGACACAAGATTCTCATCAACAAAACCACCTTTGCTTATTATGTCTTCATTCAAAGGATTCTTTATTTATGGAATGAATTATAAAACTTCATGACTTAAACCTGTTTATGTGTTCTGGGATGAATTTCGGAGAATAACAAGTCAGTTTACATTTTCTTATTGTCTAAATAAAATATATTAGAGTGGTGACACTTGCAGGCTGATAATCGAAACAGGAAATAGATGCACTGAATAACAGTGAAGTGCCACACCTCTTGTTGTGTAGGTAAACACAAGAGAAAATGGAGAGGGATTTTTTCAGAAAGATAATTTTGTATATCAAAGCAAACAATTGTTTGAATAAAATTATTTTAAAATATAATTCCTTATGCAGTACACACGACACATCTTTTGAATGAGGAGTTAATCTTTCATGATGTAACTACTGAATCGAATTTCATTTTTGTAGAGATATTATATGTTTGAAGAAAAACAAAAGTATATTTCACAGTATCTTTTAAAGCTTATTACCCCCAAGCCACATCAAGTTGTAGAATTGTTTTTTCAACTTAAAAGCAGGCTTGAAAACTTGTTTGGAGACTGTTCAGTAAAATGTAAAAATAGATCAAATATTTTTCTGTGTCAAAAAATTAAAATTTGAAAGTTGTTATATTCAGCTTTTAATGATAAGGGTCTCCACTTCTTTTATGCATAGGTTAAATTGGAGACAAAGGAAAGTAGATCATAAAATATGTAGAATTCTACTCCATTAATGTGTTATACTTTTGTTAACATATATAATTATATAATAATAATCATAATTCATGTTCCATAAGACCAATATGCCTACAAGGAAAGGTGAAATGGCTTCCTTGATCATGTGTAAAAAAATAAGATTTATTTCGCGAAGCAGTGGTTCAAGAAGGAAACTAATTTCCCCTGCTTGCAACATCTAACATTAAAGCACATACAGTACTGGCCATTTCACTTCTCTCACTACAAATGCCTTCCCACTTCCAGATAAACACCCCAGAACTAAAAAACAAACAGACTCAATAAATAAATGGCAAGGCAGAGAACTGCCTCTGTTCATCAATTGTGCTGAGTATTTTTGGATTTGCAGCATTACCACCTTTCTAGACAGTTCTTTTCAGATGTGAGATGTCCGGGATAGTACTAGAATGGGACAATTCTATAGAAAACATAGATGCTTCTGTAAGTGGTGCCACTGTTCCTTCTGGATGAGGATGTGCTATTGGAGACACCGTCTTTCAAATGAGGCATAAATCCAAGGTCTTGACTAGCTTGGATTGACGCCCTATATTTGAAGAACTTTGGGATTTTAGAATATAAAACACTATATGATTTTTTTTGCTGTGTCCAGCAAGGTTAATTGGCAGCATATGGTGCTGCTGAATTGTTGGTTTGACATAAATTGCTAAATAATTAATTAAATTATCATACCAATACTGATGATACTCAAATCTACATCTATAATCAATTTGAAACCAATGTAGCTGCCTGTGCTCTCTCTAATTGCATCTTTGATTCTTTCATTTATCTGAACTGTGGCAAGACAGAAGTCATGCTCCTCAGAACGCTCTATCTACTATGTAAAACCAATGCAGTAATTTTATCTGGGGGTTAACATCTGACCCACATGTGCAACATATTGTTAAAATGAAAAAGTAATTGGTTTATTCCATCCTGAAAAGAGAAGAAAGAAAAAACAAAATGTCAATCATGGAGCCTTCTTCTTCCTGCTCAGAAACACTATGTTCTATGTTTTCGTTAACTGTTGCTGAAAAGCTTTCATCTTTTCTTTAATTAATAACTGTTATGCCCTATGTGTTGGGATATATAAATCCAAATTGAACTAACTACAGTATGTCCAGAATTTGGCAGCCAGAATCCTGACCAACCTATCCTTGAGTCCTTGCGCTGGCTTCCTCTCAAGTTTTGTGTTCACTTCAAAACCCTTACGCTCACCTATAAGGCTCTGCCTTAGTTGACGATAGCTGATAGCTTGGCACCACAGTACCTATCTGAGTTACTATCATCCTATTCTCTACCTCGCAATCTTCACTCATCTCATCTAATTTCAGTCTCCTGTCTGTCTACCATCTATGGGTGACAGGGCCTTCTCCTGCTACGCCCCAAAGCTGTGGAACTCTATCCCTAAGTATAAGAGTCACCTTCCCTGAGTTCTTTAAAATCTATACTCAAAATATTTTTAGAAGCACTTTTATTTTAAAACAGTTCTGTGTGCCCCTTTGCTTTCCTGTTGTATTCCATACCCACATCGACTGATGCAGCCTCTCAGAAAGCGTGCAGCCTCTCAGAATGCATGTTATTTCTACCAAATACCTCAAAATATCACATAATGTATGCAACATGGTACATTATGTGATTCACTGGCTAAAGACAATCGATAGATGACACTTGTGGTGTGTTAGATCTTAGTGAAACAATTGGTTCATTTAATCCATTTCTCTACTGTGCACATTTACATCTGTTTATATACAGATGCAGCCATTCAAAACAAGCGGGGTGTGCTGCGGTACAACGCGGTTGGCGTGTCGCAGTATACTGCAATATACCGTACGCAAATTAGATTATGTTAAAAGTATCCGGAATCACCTTGTAAAACTGCCAGGTTGAGCTAATAAAGCTTAACCTCTCCTGTACAGCATTTGAGCTGTCACCAGAAAACATCTGGTTTCGAATCCGGATCACTACTGAGGGACATTCTTTATTCAATTAAGAATTTAAGTTATAAACTCTTTAGACTTTTAAATTTAAACTGTGTATAACAGCATGTTAATCATAATACACTAAAAAGTTTGTATATTTTATGAAAGCAAGATTGCTCAGTTGCACAAAAGTACACAACCTACCACCTTTATCATAAATATTTAAATTATGCAGAAATATTTTGTGCATCAAAGTCTTTACTGAATATATTACTGATAGTATTAATAATAATTTATTACCTTGGACAAGCTGTAAACTCAAAGTATTACCCTGGTCCACATTCTTTGTAACCGTCTTTGTAAACGAAAATATTTTATTTTTTCATTGACAAAAAGTAACACCACAGCATTTCGTTGATCCGTTCATGCATTCGTTTCCAATCATACAAAGTATGCCTTTCACATGCTCATAAAAGATATTAATTTAGGAACATAAACATATTTCTGTATGTAAACTGTACTGTTTATGCCTGATCTTGGTAGTTTAAAGAAAAAATACACACCAGTATTCCATTTCTCCCTAAACATTTTAAACATCAAAGTCTTACATGTAGTTATTTCGGAAACATTTTTACGTGTTCCTTCTGGCCATATTACTGTACGTTTATATACTTTGAGAAAACTGATCGTTTTAACCTTTTCTGCGAATACGCTTGTTATTGGAATAAACAAAAGCATACTTTTAGAATTGGATTAATAGGCAATATAATATGGAATCACGTATCTAAATAAATTAATAATGATATAATTATATTCAGGTACTGTAGCACAAACAGTATAAAACTTTCCATTGATATGTGTATTGCTGTTTCAGTGCATGTTACATGACTGGATCTGTAGCGTAATAGCTTAAGTGACTGATTAATAAGTGTGAGGTCGGGTGTTCAAATCCAGCAATCGTTATGAGTTTTCTTTTAACAAATACATTTCTTTGAAAAACTAAAATAGCAAATATTATGGACACTACAGTATATTGACATTTTTTATATTTCTAAATATCGTAACATGTTCGTACTGTATGTACACAGCGGTACCGCAGGGTGTAGGGCGCAAACCCGCAAGCCCTACATTAATGTTGCATATTCGCCTGGTGCTGCACCCGGAGAGCACCCGGCTGGGGTACGCGGCGAGGGGCAGTACAGGAGTGGTAGTGGTCAGGGCGAGGATTAGGAAAGCCGCTGACCACTGCAGCTGACCCACTTTGAAACGGGCTTACAGTCTGGGGAGATCGCCCGGTTTTTGCACCCCTGTGTCTGGTGTGGTCTGGTCTGCTCTGCTCTCTCTCTCTCTCTCTCTCTCTCTCTCTCTCTCTCTCTCTCTCTCTCTCTCTCTCTCTCTCTCTCTCTCTCTCTCTCTCTCTCGGGAGTGCTGGCTGTGCCTAATTTCACTCCACAAAGTCTGAGTCTCTGTGTCTACATTGTTCATAAACAAACCGGTTTCACAAGTGTTTCCTCAGCTTCTTCATTTTCAAAGTAGAATAGGGCAAGTCTTCCAATGAAAGACAGTCCACCTTTCCCCCACGGGCAGACTGACACATGTTTTCTTAGAAAAACAGATTTAAACGCGAACCTGTGTCAGGACTTCTGTGTAAAAAAAATCGTCTTGAACACTGTGGTTGGTGGTTTTAATAAGCTGCTGAGTAAAGAATAGGAATTTTCCTGCTGTCAGCAATATTGTGTGTACATAGTTTTATGTACAGGCTGTGAAAAGTTTCACAAGTAGAATTCTTTAACATTAGGCTGGGTAAATGTTTTTTTTCAATTCTTAAAAAAATAAATAAAAAACGAGATATAATGATATGTTCCTGCTTAGACATTGCACGACTTTAAAAGCTATTTAAACAGGCTTCGATAGTTAATAACCACAAAAGCATCCAAATCATATCAGCTACTGTAGATAAAATGAAGTAATATATTTACAGTAATTTAAAGTATATATTTAAAGTAATAATTTAACAATATATGTAAATGTTTTATGTTTTTTGTTGTAAATGTCCGTAGATTGTATCTTATTTTTAGTTTTTGTTTTGTTTCATGTTAATTTTATAACAGAGCGTGTCATAGAGAGACCCCCTTATCCCCATCTTGATTAAAATCGCAAACGTGTGTTTCATAAAATACTTTTTTTTTACAATCTGACAATGCAAGACAGAATTCATATTCACTGCACCCAACGGCCTTACAGATCAGAAAATCAAGGAAGAAAACAATTATCGGCTTTTCAGTGGAATTGCTAATGCGTTACTGTAATAGTCTGGGTGTGGCGAGTTTCTGATGTCTCCTGACTGTCTTGGGGTGAAAGGAACCTTTCTTTCAATGGAAAGTATATTTTTAGTACAATCTATACTAAAAAGCTGTATTTATTTAATACCACTTGATAGTTATATTAATAGAGATAAGAATTCAAGTTGATACTGTTTAGACTTTTAATTATTTTAAACTGTATTACAGCATCGTACACATTAAACATGAAAAAATGGGTAATTTTATAAAAGCAAGATTGCTCAGTTGGACAGTATAAAGCAAGTATGATTTTACTGTTTGTAATCACTATTCTTGCAAGTACAAACATAAACTGGAATGCTACAGAACCCTAAACAGACAATACACACTTTTAGTTTAGCAGGATTTGCGCAATAAGCACATTGTTTAATGGGGATGACATTACCCTCGTCTATTATCACTGTTCAAGACTACTTCAGCCTGTGTAGTGTGCAAAGGAACAAGTAATAGATTTATTCCATGCTGAAAAGAGAAGAGAGAAAACGCAACTGTTACGTCCCAGTGTGTGTTCTGTGTGTGTTTTTTCTATTTTCCACACTGCTGACCCTTGATTGTTCTTCCTTCCCAATTGGCCCACTATTACACCACACTTACAGTATGACATCATCATCAATTAGCTCTCAGCCAATCAGAACACATCTTATTCAGCATATAACATGGAGGTTCAGCAAGGAGAGGCCTTTCGTTTGACTTCGGTCCCGTTTGGTTTTGGTTTTCGCTTCGCTTCGCTTATTGGTTTGTTATGCTTTGTGTGTGTGTATTTTCGTATAGCTTCGGCTTTGTTGGTTTGTTGTTAGTTTCTTTGTACTTTTGTTTGTTTGTGTGTTCATCCTTGTTTTGCCATTACCTTGCCCTAAAGTGTTACATGTTCAACTATTGTGTTCTTTTGTACCCTGCTCCTGTTGATTACTCTTGTTTTCCCTTATTTGTATTCCTGGTTCACTTGTGTTTTTGTGTGAACTTTTGAATATAAGGTTAGTTTAGGTTGTTGGGTACGCTTTACACACTTAGTTGATTTTGTATTAGTACACTAGTTTAGTATGGGTGAGTGCCATTTGTCTTGTATGGTTTTGGGTAGTCAGTGCAGGTTAGCTAGGGTGTTGAAGTGTGTTTTGGGTTTTCTTTTGTAGTCAGATTAGCTTTCCCTCACTGTCCTAGCCAGCTCCATTTTGTTTATTTTCTTTTCTTTGGCACCACTCTAGTTCCTTACCCTTGTTATCACGCTTCCTAGTCCCTCACCAAAACCCCCCCTGCTTCCAAAAGAATTATCCTAAATGTTACACCCCTTTACCCCTAGACACCTGGGGTCGTAACAGCAACGTTTCGGTTGTTAAGCCTTCTTCAGGTGTGAGGGTCTTCAGCTCAAAATGAAATGCTAAAATGTGATGAAGGCTCTGAACGGGTTAAACATTGATTTGGACTGGTCGGTGTGGTGACATCACTGCTTTTCATATGAAATCCTGCTTGAATCTTGCTAAACTAAAAATTAGACACAAGCAGAGAAGAGGCTCTGGTGAAATTTTTCTGTGAACTGAACAGTTAAAGTGTAAAGTGTCTCCTCCTATTAAACTTGTTAATGTGACATGGAAGATATTACTGTATTAATGATGTAGTGTTTTGGGCTCACGTGGATTTGCGCCCTACACCCTGCGGTACCATTGTGTACATACAGTACGAACATGTTATATTTAGAAATATAAAAAATGTCAATATACTGTAGTGTCCGTAATATTTGCTATTTTAGTTTTTCAAAGAAATGTTTATTTGTTAAAAGAAAACTCATAGTGATTTCTGGATTTGAACACCGACCTCACGCTTATAAGTTAGTCACTTAAGCTATCACGCTACTGATCCAGTCATGTGACATGCACTGAAACAGCAATACACATATTAATGGAATGTTTTATAGTACTGTTTGTGCTACAGTACCAGAATATAATTATATCGTTATTTAGATATAATTTAGATACGTGATTCCATATTATATTCTCTATTAATCAAATTCTAAAAGTATGTTTTTGTTTACTCCGATAATGAACGTATTCGCAGAAAAGGTTAAAACGATCAATTTTCACAAAAACATACAGTAATATGGTCAGAAGGAGAACGTAAAAACGTTTCAGAAATAACCACATGTAAGACTTTGATGCTTAAATGTTTAGGAAGAAATGAAATACCGGTGTGTATTTGTTCTTTAAACTACCAATATCAGCAATATACAGTTTACATAATATGTTTGTTCCTAAATTAATTAAAAATTCCCTTTAGTTGTAAAATTCCATATAAATAGTTAATACTAAGCAGATTAAAATGTGCACAGTAAAGAGTTTAAATGATTAAATCTTTTCACTACAGACCAATGCACCACAAGTGCCCCTGTCGGTCATTTTGGCCAGCGAATCACGTACCGCGATACGCCGCGGTGGCTTGTGGGTAGTTGCATGCAGTACGGGCTTGTTTGAATGGCTGCATCTGTATATACCTATTGTACATAGAGTAGATGTAGGGTAGCTGAATATAAAAAATAAAAAAGTTATACTGATTTGCTGCAATCGTATCTGGATTCAAATAATATACTTGAGAAATTTCAGTCTGGTTTCCACCCAGGCCACAGCACTGAAACAATGGTCGTAAATGAGCTACTGACGTGAGAAATGCAAAAATGCTTGTGCTTATAGATCTTAGTGCAGCCTTTGACACAGTTGACCACTCTGTTTTGTTACACAGGCTTGAGTTTGAGGTTGGCTTATCTGGAACCGTCCTGAAGTGATTTACTTCATATTTAAGTAATCGTTTTCATTATGTTCAAATATCTAATAATTGTACTGGATCATCAATGTCACCAGTTTAATTTGGGTACCACAGGGATCAGTGCTGGGACCAATATTGTTCTCTCTCCTACCTATGCTGCCGCTAGGTAGGATACAAAAACATAATATTAGCTTTCATTCATATGCTGATGACATGCAAATATACATTTCGTTTACACCAATCGACAACTCTTCTATTATCACTTTAGTTAATTGCATTTATGAAGTAAAGACTTGGATGTGTGAAAATTTTTGTTACTTAACTCCATTCAAGACAGAGAAATTAATACATGCTCTTGTATACAGCAGGTTAGACTACTGCAATCTCCTATTATCAGGGAGCACATACCACTCTTTCAACACCTTACAGCGAATTCAGAATGCAGCAGCTAGAATTGTTACTAGGAGCAGAAAGTACGACCATATAACCCCCATACTTAGCTCTCTTCATTGGCTTCCTGTCAGGTACTGGGAGGACTTCAAAATCCTTCTACTTACTTACAAGGCTCTCAGGGGCCAGGCACCTATCTAATGGAACTTTTAATGTTTACCATCCAAGTCGCCTGCTTAGATCACAGAATGCAGGTCTTCTTCATATTCCACGAATTAAAAAAATAAAAGTTGGCAGTAAAGCATTTTGTTACAGGGCCCCTGGCTTATGGAACAGTCTCCCACCCCATATTCGGGATGCCAAGTCAATCTCAGTATTCAAATACAGACTGAAGACCTATTATTTCAGCCTAGCCTACTCACACCTTACATTATAGCCTGCTGCAACCATGGCTGCTGGTGCTGCTGTACATGCCATTGTGTGTCTCTGTGTTGGCCCACCAGGTAGATACATCTGTTCTGACCAAACTATCCTATTCTCCTCCCCACATGTCCGGATGGTGCCCGGGAACCATCTGAGTTGGATGCTGCATCACTGCTATGGATCCAAGTGGGACATCATGGATATAGCTATTGTTTAGGAGGAATTTACTGTTCTACAGAGATCTGCATGGAGTACAAACACACAGAAGACATGATGGATGGATGGATTAATACCCTCATTGTTTCCTTTTTTAAATTATATAATGTTAGCATGCCCAAAGGGGTTGGGCATCCAGTTGACGTTGGACCCCTAGTGGTTTTTTCTCTCCTTACTAGTGATTTTTTGGTTCCTCTCCTCCATTGTCTTCTGGTTTTCTGTTCTGTATTGACAAAATGTATCATCAATTGTATTGTTAAGCACCTTGGGGCAACCTTGTTGCGAAAGGCGCAATATAAAAATAAATTGAATTGAATTGAATTTAATACACTTGATAGGGGATATTTGATGGAATAATTTAACCAAATAAAATTTTGGCATCTAAATATATTACTTGTGGATATTTTGGAAACATTTTTCCCTTTCCATAACAAAGAAGTCAGTTTATTGGACAATGAAATGCTCATTGACTGAAATGTAGCACGTTGCAGATTGCACCCAAACGGCAGTTTAGGTCAGCAGTTTAGACAGCTGTCTTCTACTGCTACTACTAAGTTGGGTGGATCAAATCCCATTGCTTTGGTGTAATTGTTATGTAGCTGGATATGCTAAAGAAATACTTTATTATTATAGGTAATTGTGATGTACCTCTTTCAGGTTTACATCCCCATTGAGAAAATCTATATGTTTTCTTAGAGCCAACTTCAGCAACAAGTAATCAGGAAACAATTTAACTTTAAATTTTGATTATAAAATTATGATTCACACATACTGTACTGTAGTGGCTTTAAAACTATACTGTATCATACTGTAAACCTGAAAGAAGCACATCACATTCACAACAACCTACAATATAATAATAAACTATTATTTGATATATCCAACAGAGTAATTTTGTTCCTGTAAAACAGCCCTGATTTCTTTTTTAAATAATGTAATATTTAACCTGCTGTAATACACCGATTACAATTAATAAAAGTCTAAACATTATACAACTCAAACTGTAAAATTGGAAAAGGAAACCAGGCATTTTCTGGCAACAGCCCAAATGCTTCAGTGTATGAATGTTTTTTTCCCTTAAAAAACAGAGCTGTTATATAGAATCTGAACGACTGAATTTACCATTGTTAAGTAACTTCCATTAGAAAAAGACTAAACTCCTACATAGTACATAGTACAGAGAACAACAGCATGTTTTAAAATACAGCAAGTTAAAATTCAACTTTGTCTTGCAAAAAAATGTTCAGAACTCAACATTTTAAGAAAATATATTTTTATTTCTATTTTTAGAAACAAAAGATTTTTATCTATGAGGCTGCCAAAATATGAAAAAAATTACATCATGTGCTTTTAGCACAACAAAGATTACTTCTTAAAATACTTAATACAGATGCAGCCATTCAAAGTGAGCAGTACAGACACGTACCGCAGGTAATTGGCTGCGGTGTCGCGTATCATGACGCAAGATGATGCGGAGTACCGCGGTACGTGATTGGTTGACCGACAGGGGCACTCGTGGTCCGTTGGTCTGTCGTAGAAAGACTTACAGTAAACGTCTTTACTGTGCCCGTTGTAGATATTGAATTTTACCACTGAAGGGAAATCTTAGTAGCTGAGCATAAAAAGAATAGGAGCATACTGTAACGCGTGTGAAGGCCATAAACGATATTAATTTTGGAACATAAAAATACAGTACTGTATATAGCTGGTCTTGGTATTTTAAAGAAAAAAATACACACCAGTATTCCATTTCTCCCTAAACATTTAAAGCATCGAAGTCTTTAACTAAAGAGATACCGGAGTCAACAAGCATACTTTTAGAATTTGATTAAAAGGGAATATAATATGGAATCACGTATCTAAAGAATTTAAAAAAGGTATGATTATATTCGTGTACTGCGACAGAGCTGTGTAGGGCTGTTTTGCCTCCCTGTTCATGCGAGTTGTCTTGTAGCCTACTGGTCTAGGTGCGTGTCTACCAACTGGCAGGTTGTGTGTTCGAATCCAGCTGGTGCTGGACTTTTCTTTTAACAAACATTTCTTCGAAAAAATAGAATAGCGATATTATGGACAATCAATTGACTTTTATATTTCAAAATATCACAACATGATCGATTTTAAGTCATTTTTGATAACAATGAATCGACACCTTCTTCCCTTCTGACAACGGTTCCTGCTTCTATTGTGTGTGTGTGTTCAATAGAGTAAATTTCTATAGAGAAATGGAGGCTGGACAGTATGCGTTACAATATAAACATTTATATTGATTTAAATCGTGTTCTGATTTAAATCACAAACGCATGTTTAATTATGTGTTTTTTAATCATAATCAGGCTAATGGATTTCTACATTTCTGTATGAACCAGCTTAGAGGTTCATACAGAAAGACAGCTTGTGTTTAAATTGAGTGTAAGGTAATTTATGCTTCTAAAGTCATGGTCAGCATTTATTATTGTACTGTGCTGTAAACTTGTTCTGTGCCTTGTCACATTATTTTATAGCGTTTTTATTGCGTTATTAAATCCGGTGGCGCTGTGTGTTAGTTTCCTGACTCCCATGTCACATGGTCTGTGATTGAATCCCATGGAACTATGACTTTATTTTTTAACAAACATTTTTTAAAAAAAATTAAACGTTTCCCTTGGTCAGAGATTAAATAAAACCTCACTCGCACCAAACAAATTTATATTTCTAAATATCACAACATGATCGAATTTAAGTCTTTTTAATAACAATGAATAGTCACCTATGCGTTACAAAATATACATTTATATTGATTTGAATCGCGTTTTGATTTAAATCGTAAACGCGTGTTTAAATATATGTGTTTAAAGGCGATATACTGTATAAAAGCGCTGATTCTTATGGAGTGTGTTCCGCCGGGGATTCAAAAAATTTATTTTAAATAAGCTGATAAAGCTTAGACTAACTGTATTCTAGACTGTATTACAACAGAACATTGGACAATGCAACGTAAATTGCAAAAATGCACTTGGAATCTGTCCAAGCCCTCCTACAAAAATTATTTAAACTGCGACACTGATCATTCATCTCTAAATAAACTTTATTTTATATAGCGTTTTAAGCGAATAGGTAATTAGATTGCTCATAAACCTAATCGCTTTTTCTACATAAACACAGCGTGATTGCTCTCTGAAAATGCTTTTCCTTTATATTTAGGCTAAGATTTCAACTATAGATCGTATTATTATAAACTTTCTTGGAAAAATGTATTTTATGTAAACCATGTTTGCTATTAATTCATTTAGGGCTAAAATACGTTCATTGTCTTCCAATCGAGTCGAGTTGACATTGGAAGCTTGCCACACCCGGACTGTTAAACCAACGCATTAGCACGTCAAAGCCCATTGAGGGTATTGAGCCAGTATTGGCTTTAGTATTAGCCATACAGAACATTAAAGTGCCCCTTTTCCATTCAGCATGGTATTAACTTTGGTCCCTTTTAACTGTTTTTCGATCTACTGTATTGCTTTGAGATGCCACTTTTAAAGGTGATATGTAAAATAAAGTTTTTTATTATTGTTATAGAGAAACATGATCAGATTTTCCCTGGTTCAGAAAAAAAGATCTAAAGTGCTACACATAACTTTCTTAATTCGATGTATTTAAAGCAGTGAGTGAACTACTGTGGGTGTAACATAACATTCAGAAATACAATCGAGAATAGTTTGATGGTGTTTGTTTAGATGAAACGTTCCTAAAACGTATAACGTAACAAAATTAAAGACGATTAAAATCTGTAATCTTTCCCACAAGTCATCGGAAAGTTTCTGCTTTGTGTAAGGATGGTATCAAAAAGCAATCTTAAGTGGTGAGAAAGCTGTGCTCAATGTATTTAAGGGACTTAAAAGTAAAAGGAGATGCTTCATATTGCTTGACTAATTTTAAAAACTAAGTTATAAATGCAGACGCTCTCTCGGTGCCGCGCCGGGTGTAAATATCAAAATATACATACCCAACACTGATTGTACCCATCTGTCATGCAAATAAAACACCTTGAATTGAATTGAATTGAGGGAGAGAGGGAGGAGGGGAAGAGAGATAACCAGGACTCAAGGCAAATAAGACACACTCCACAGGCATTCACAACAGCAACATATGAAACGTTTGCACGTATAGTTAAGTTATTACTTGGTTTTCAAAGTGCAATGAAATACAATATTGCTGTTGTTGCTGTTCGTGTTGTTTTTATCCTGTAAAGCGTTTTGAGAAGCCACCTTTAAAGGCGATATATACTGTAAAAGCGCTGATTCTTATGGAATGTGTTCCGCCGGGGATTCAAATTTTTTTTTATTTTTTTTTTAATCCCGTATCTAAGGAAATCTCAGTTTAACTTTGTTCATGAACAAACAGTGGCATGTTACATTATTATTAGTTTTTTTGTTAACATGGCTCGCCAGCTAATGTGAATCGAAACCTATCTTTCTAGCTTTTAAAGTCGTGCGATGTGTAAACCACAATTCAACTAGAGAAAAAAAGACCTGACTGACAAGATTTAAGATGTGGCTGTCAATGTTGGATTAAAAAAAAACACATTGCCCAACGTTTGTTGCATTGCTTGAAAAATAACTTTATTTCGAGAGACTGGATAAGTAATTCAAGTGTTTTTTTTTTTTAACTTCCTAAAAAACAACTAATAATTTAACTATATGTGCAAACGTTTTATGATATGTCGCTGTTGTGAATGTCTGTGGACACCTGCTGGCTGGACAGGAGGCTCCACTGCACACAGAGAGGGGCGGGAGGAGGGGACAAGCCGATACATACTCTTAGAGTTTGATTAATAGGGAATATAATACAAAAATATAGTATTAAAAATAAGATGCACTCTACAGGCATTCACAACGGCAACTGTCAGAAGATAGGACACAGCAGCTCAGGCACCCGCTGAATGGAAAAGGGGCACTTTAATGTTCTGTATGGCTAATACTTAAGCCAATACTGGCTCAATACCCTCAATGGGCTTTGACGTGCTAATGCGTTGGTTTAACAGTCCGGGTGTGGCAAGCTTCCAATGTCAACTCAACTCGATTGGAAGACAATGAACGTATTTTAGCCCTAAATGAATTAATAGCAAACATGGTTTACATAAAATACATTTTTCCAAGAAAGTTTATAATAATACGATCTATAGTTGAAATCTTAGCCTAAATATAAAGGAAAAGCATTTTCAGAGAGCAATCACGCTGTGTTTATGTAGAAAAAGCGATTAGGTTTATGAGCAATCTAATTACCTATTCGCTTAAAACGCTATATAAAATAAAGTTTATTTAGAGATGAATGATCAGTGTCGCAGTTTAAATAATTTTTGTAGGAGGGCTTGGACAGATTCCAAGTGCATTTTTGCAATTTACGTTGCATTGTCCAATGTTCTGTTGTAATACAGTCTAGAATACAGTTAGTCTAAGCTTTATCAGCTTATTTAAAATAGATTTTTTGAATCCTCGGCGGAACACACTCCATAAGAATCAGCGCTTTTATACAGTATATCGCCTTTAAACACATATATTTAAACACGCGTTTACGATTTAAATCAAAACGCGATTCAAATCAATATAAATGTATATTTTGTAACGCATAGGTGACTATTCATTGTTATTAAAAAGACCTAAATTCGATCATGTTGTGATATTTAGAAATATAAATTTGTTTGGTGCGAGTGAGGTTTTATTTAATCTCTGACCAAGGGAAACGTTTCATTTTTTCAAAGAAATGTTTGTTAAAAAATAAAGTCATAGTTCCATGGGATTCAATCACAGACCATGTGACATGGGAGTCAGGAAACTAACACACAGCGCCACCGGATTTAATAACACAATAAAAACGCTATAAAATAATGTGACAAGGCACAGAACAAGTTTACAGCACAGTACAATAATAAATGCTGACCATGACTTTAGAAGCATAAATTACCTTACACTCAATTTAAACACAAGCTGTCTTTCTGTATGAACCTCTAAGCTGGTTCATACAGAAATGTAGAAATGCATTAGCCTGATTATGATTAAAAAACACATAATTAAACATGCATTTGCGATTTAAATCAGAACACGATTTAAATCAATATAAATGTTTATATTGTAAAGCATACTGTCCAGCCTCCATTTCTATATAAAAATTTACTCTATTGCACACACACACAATAGAAGCAGGAACCGTTGTCAGAAGGGAAGAAGGTGACTATTCATTGTTATCAAAAATGACTTAAAATCGATCATGTTGTGATATTTTGAAATATAAAAGTCAATTGATTGTCCATAATATCGCTATTCTATTTTTTCGAAGAAATGTTTGTTAAAAGAAAAGTCCAGTACCAGCTGGATTTGAACACACAACCCGTGCGTTGTTAGTCAGGGACATAGACCAGTAGGCTACAAGACATCTCGCATGAACAGGGAGGCGAAACAGCCCTACACAGCTCTGTCGCAGTACACGAATATAATCATATCGTTATTAAATTCTTTAGATACGCGATTCCATATTATATTAGCAGAAAAGCTTAAAACTACCACTTTTTCACACGCTATTTCACATGCTAGTTAAATACTTCTATGCTTAAAATCGTTAGGGAGAAATGGAATACAGGTGTGTATTTTTCCTTTAAAGTACCGAGACCAGCCATATACTTTATGTTTATGTTCCAAAATTAATATCGTTTATGGCCTTCACACGCGTTACAGTATGCTCCTATTCTTTCTATGCTCAGCTACTAAGATTTCCCTTCAGTGGTAAAATTCAATATCTACAACGGGCACAGTAAAGACGTTTACAGTAAGTCTTTCTACGACAGACCAACGGACCACGAGTGCCCCTGTCGGTCAACCAATCACGCACCGCATCATATTGCGTCATGATACGCGATACCGCAGCCAATTACCTGCGGTACGTGTCTTTACCGCGCACTTTGAATGGCTGCATCTGTATGTCACCGGCCAAGTGACCAGGCTTGGCTCAAAAGAAAAGAAACTCCCACAAGCAGTCTTCAAATGCAAACAAAACTGGATTTATTGCCAAAAAAATAGGGATAACAAAAAAAAACCATCACAGGAGTACTCTCCACACCTTTCCTCCAAGGCACCCTCCTCCATACTGAGCTCTACCAGTCTCTTTTATAGCCCCTCCTCTTCTAAGGACCATCCTCTTAAAAGGACTCGCTCACATTTTCTTAACAGAGATAGGCAGTTTGCTCAAAATAAAGTATTCAACAATAAAAAATTTTTTAACAGAGTCATGCAACCGTGATATATTCGCTTAAACAAAATACCTAACCTTACATCGGTTATTTATAGATGGCTCACCAGTAAAACTATTTCTAACCACTTTGATGATTTAAACTACTAAAACAATATTTAACTAAAATGAATATATCAATTACTAGGAAGAAAAAAGGGCAGCAAGAACATTTATAAAAACAAATATTTTGATTTAAAATGTCATAATTTACATAGTGGCATTAAAATTTGTATTTAAAACTAAATGCTGTATACACATAGAAAAACACTATTCCTGTTTAAAGACATCTTTAAATTATCTTGCTGTTTCTGGGAACCTCAAGATTGTTGGTCTGGAGGTTCATTCATGATATTACTTAATATTCAGAATTGTGAATATAGTTTACAAATTATTTTATTGTTAGAGAGTGTTTGTTATGCCCAAGGAACAATTTTAGAGGAACATTAGAGGTGCCGCATTTAGAAGAAATTACATGCGTTTTGAGTGGCTGCATCTGTACATGTTGAGATTAGACACCATGCATCATTTGATAACATAGGAAACAATGTGATGATGGACTGTACTTTATGAATACCTTCATCTAGGTAACACCCCTTGCATTTAAAAACGTATTTTGATGGAAATGTTTGATAATTCTTATCATCTTTTGATTAATGAATTTTTAAGGCTAGAATTTTTTTTTAATTGTACGTTGATGCCGTAAAATCATGTGAATTAATTTTCTATTAAACAAAGCCTTTACTCTGTGGGAGCTTTAATGTGGATGTCTGTGCAGTCCAGAACACCTATTATATTAGGAAATACTAATTTATATATATAAAAAAGTATTACCAACTATTTCACAAGACTTTTATTTGATGGTTTTAAATAATGTATGGCCAGGAAAGGTTATGAATGCATGCAGAAACTATTTAAGAGCAATCGCCACTTTCTTTATTGCACATTGTTACTTTGCTGATCTACTCCAAGTCATCTACACAGTAAATACTGTACCAATCACAAGGAATAGCAGCTCTATGAACAGAGTTTGAGTTTCTTTTAATTCTGAGCTACTGTATGATGAACAGTATTAACAATATATTGGCTTAAGATACAGGGCAAAGTATACTATTAAAAAAAAGATCATTATCAATGAACTGTAAAGAGTTTTGGAGCTCCCTAAAATTTCATTCTCTCCTCAAAGCTATAATGTCAAGTGGATCAAATGGATTAGGAAAAGTGACTATTTTTGGCAGTGGACTGATTGGTCAGTACGTCAAACACTTAACCATAAAGTCAGGCTAAGTTTGATTTAAGGATATGTTGCTGTACTCAGAAATATACTGTATAAAAGCGCTGATTCCTATGGAGTGTGTCCCGCCGGGGATTCAAAAAAATTATTTTAAATAGGCTGATAAAGCTTAGACTACTGTAACTGTATTCTAGCCTGTATTACAACAGAACATTGGACAATGCACTTGGAATCTGTCCAAGCCCTCCTACAAAAATTATTTAAACTGCGACACTGATCATTCATCTCTAAATAAACTTTATTTTATATGGCGTTTAAGCGAATAGGTAATTAGATTGCTCATAAACCTAATCACTTTTTCTACATAAACACAGCGTGATTGCTCTCTGAAAATGCTTTTCCTTTATTTTTACAGTAGGCTCAGATTTCAACTTAGATCGTATTATTATAAACTTTCTTGGAAAAATGTATTTTATGTAAACCATGTTTGCTATTAATTCATTTAGGGCTAAAATACGTTCATTGTCTTCCAATGTCCAATTCCAGTCAAAGCCTTGTACAGAGATACCATTGTTGCTGTTTGACAGTATTTTAGATGCCCTTAGTTAAAAGCATGGGAGGAAGTACTGCCAAGGGGAGGGGGGGGAGCAAGGATTTTTTCCTTGAGTTTGTGAGGTTATTTTTTGTTATATTGTGTTTCAGAAAGCAAGAAAATAAAATTTACTGTATGATAAAAAGAGAAAGAGCTGGAGTAGATCCTCAGATCAGTTTGCTACCAGCAATCAAACAAAAAAAATGGAAAGAATTGTCTCCTCCTGATTGGAACCTTTCTTACTGTCTTATAATTTATCAGGCTACCTTTTAATTTCCACTGAGAGAAGGAAGTCACTTGTCATGCAGCTATTTTATTCTTCATTGCACAATATGCTCTAAGTTACCAAATGAAACATGAACACTTATTGAAATAAATCAAGAATACGATTAACATGAATGTATAAACATCCAAACTATACTTTATCACATTTAATTATTGGGTTAGCTTTTTATTGAGCCAAAATGTTATAAATGTGTGAACGTCTGTAAAATGGAAATATTTATATTTTTCTCTTTTCTCTTACCTGGCTGACAGCATTTTGTATCCCATTCTGTATATAACTGGAAAATATTAGACCCAACCTAAAGAATTCATGGGGGTAATGGGACACAGTACTGCAAAGAGTCTCCTAAAGGGACAGAGCTATTAGTACTTATGTGTTCGAGTCTGGAGAATATAGTAAACTCTAAACATTAAGGGAATGCATGGAATCAGAAAATATAAATTGCATAGTACACAAGACTTAACTGGTTTTATTCTAGGAAAGCAGACAAGACTGAGTCATGGGACTCAGAGGATCCAAGGCTAGACTGAATATAATAGGCTTCGGGCTTCTATTGTGACATCTACTGTAAATTACAGAAATGTTAAAAGTAAACAAAATAAAGTAACTAAAATGTGGTCTGAAATCACCCCTTTAGACACCCCTTTTACTTCACTGGTGTCAGATATGAAAGGCAATAGTCTCCCGTTCTGTCTGCTGTGTGTTGCAGCAGAGGGACTCCCTGCAGCTGAAAGGGGCAGAGTAACTTGCATGCCCTCTAGTACAGTTTACACATGCACGACTTTAAAAGCTAGCAAGACAGGTTTCGATTCACATTAGCTGGCGAGCCTTGTTAAAAAAAAACTAATGATAATGTAACATGCCACTGTTTGTTCATGAACAAAGTTATACTGAGATTTCCTTAGATACGCGGTTAAAAAATAAATAAATAAAAATTTGAATCTCCTGCGGAACACATTCCATAGGAATCAGCGGTTTTACAGTATATATCGCCTTTAAAGGTGGCTTCTCAAAACGCTTTACGGGATAAAAACAACCAGAACAGCAGCAACAACAATATTGTATTTCATTGCACTTTGAAAACCAAGTAATAACTATACAGTACGTGCAAACGTTTCGTATGTTGCTGTCGTGAATGCCTGCGTACCCATAAGTATCTTATTTGCCTTGAGTCCTGTCTACAGTATCTGTCCCCCTATCCCCTCTCTCCCTCAATTCAATTCAATTCAAGGTGTTTTATTTGCATGACAGATGGGTACAATTCTTGTTGGGAATGTATACTTTGATATTTACACCCTGCGCGGCACCGAGGGAGCGTCTGCATTTATAACTTAGTTTTTAAAATTAGTCAAGCAATATGAAGCATCTCCTTTTACTTTTAAGTCCCTTAAATACATTGAGCACAGCTTTCTCACCATCCTTACACAAAGCAGAAACTGTCCGATGACTCACAGTACAAGTGGAAAGATTACAGATTTTAATCGTCTTTAATTTTGTCTTTAATTTTGCCTGTGGAGTGTATCTTATTAAGCTCTAAATTGCATTTTGAGCGCGGTTTTTGACTTTTTTTTAATTTCATTTTGGGCGCGGACAGCACATACAAGGGTTAATGAACTGCGCCAAGAAATTTAAAATAGTATTCTTTAGGTGTGAGGGTAGGAGTGGACCGCAGCAGGCATAATCAGCAAACCAGGAAAACAAAGAACAGGACAGGTGAGATGTGTATCCAGAAAGCGAGTGATCAGAAAAAGGAAATGGAAAACGCAGAAAAAGGAAACGCTTTACAGGATAAAAACAATAACAACAGTAGTGGCTGGGCAAACGATTTTTTTTTATCGAAATACAAATTGAGATACTGTATAATGATGTGCATGAACAAAGGTATACTGCAATTTTCCTTAGATACGCGATTAATGCTTCGTAGGAGGAGGCGGTCTTTTCCTCTAGTCTAACAGTCTGTCCACAAACAAAACATTCCTGTTAGACAAGAGGAATTGAAAAAAAAAACAATTTTGTCAATGAAAACCGGCATGTGTGTCTCTCTCTGCTGGATGTCCCTCTCACAAACTGCTGAATGAATAAAATAATTTTATTGAAAACGCGTTTGCGATTGTCTGGTATTTAATTTGGTCCCTTTTAACTGTTTTTCGATCTACTGTATTGCTTTGAGATGCCACTTTTAAAGGCGATATGTAAAATAAAGTTTTTTATTATTGTTATAGAGAAACATGATCAGATTTTCCCTGGTTCAGAAAAAAGATCTAAAGTGCTACACATAACTTTCTTAATTCGATGTATTTAAAGCAGTGAACTACTGTAGGTGTCACATAACATTCAGAAATACAATCACGTATTTGACAAATAAAAACGATTATAATCTAATCCTTCCACGTTTGATCCCAAAATCCCAAGAAATATAAATCTTGACGGGTAGAAAGCTATGCTGAAAGTTTATTAAGATACTTAGAAGACAAAGATACTGTATCAATTTATGTTGCATTAGCCTGATTATGATTAAAAAACACATATAATTAAACATGCGTTTGCGATTTAAATCAGAACACGATTTAAATCAATATAAATGTTTATATTGTAACGCATACTGTCCAGCCTCCATTTCTCTATAAAAATTTACTCTGTTGCACACACACACACAATAGAAGCAGGAAGCAGAAGCAGGGACTGTTGTCAAAAATGACTTAGAATCGATCATGTTGCGATATTTTGAAATATAAAAGTCAATTGATTGTCCATAATATCGCTTACCTATTTTTTCGAAGAAATGTTTGTTAAAAGAAAAGTCCAGCACCAGCTGGATTCAAACACACAACCTGCCAGTTGGTAGTCACACACGTAGACCAATAGGCTACAAGACAGCTCGCGTGAACAGGCAGGCGAAACAGCCCTACACAGCCCTGTCGCAGCACACGAATATAATCATACCATTATTAAATTCTTTAGATACGCGATTCCATATTATATTAGCAGAAAAGCTTAAAACTACCACTTTTTCACACGCTATTTCACATGCTAGTTAAATACTTTGATGCTTAAAATCGTTAGGGAGAAATTGAATACCGGTGTGTATTTTTCCTTTAAAGTGCCGGTTCCTGGAATCTGACTGGCTGACACCCCTCTGAAGTGGTTCCATAAAATCTGGTATACGGAAAAGAAAGCGTTGATAAATACAAGTGTCTTTTAATACACTCTTTGCTGTGCTCTTGAGGATCCTTGTGATATTTTAAGCTCTAGTTGAATTATAAGTGTCGCATTTTAAATCATTTTCGTAGTTAGAAATTATGAAACGCCCTGTTAAAAGCAAGGAAGTTTTTATGCCCGTTGAAGTAAAACAAAATGCCTGACAAAGTATGGCTTGGACAGATTCCAAGTGCTTGTACAAATGTGCTAAAGAAATTATACTTTGAGTATACAGCTTGTCCAAAGTCATCCATTATTAATACTATTAGTAATATCTTCAGTAAAGGCTTTGATGCATAAATATTTCTGATAAAGGTAGGTTGTGTACTTTTGTCCAACTGAGCAATCTTGCTTTCATAAAATATACCAACATTTTAATGACTGATGATTAACATGCTGTAATACACAGTTCAAAATTAAAGGCTCAAATGCTGTACATGAGAGGTTAAGCTCCCCCTGGCGGTTTTACAAGGTGACGCCGGATAGTTAACCACGTGACAGCTGGTTGTGGTAGGGTATTCCACTTTCTTCATAAACAACTGCATCTTATTTAATTTGGTCACCTGTGATTATTTTGGAAACATTTTGACGTGCTTATTTTAACTACATTTCCTGTTATGAGTGTTGCAATGGAAAATGAAAAGCTCATTAAAAAAAAACTCATTAACTCCAAGTGATAATTTGGTTCAGTGGTAAGATTGTTGCTTTTGAGTTAGAAGGTCCTGGGTTCACTACCTGGCCAATGTAGTAGATCTACTTCTAAGAAATAAAAACTTTCTGTAATATTTAAATCAAATAATATCTACAGGTATATAATATTCTGGATATATTTATTAATCATATATATCACAACATATATGTAATTATTTTCAAATTATTTATAATTCATGAATGATCAGGTTTGAGTAGGGAGTTACAGATGCAGCCATTCAAAACGAGCAGGGTATGCTGCGGTACAACGCAGTGGGCGTGTTGCACGCGTCACAATGCATCATATCACGTCATACCATGTCATACCATGGTTATGATAATAGTATCCGGAATTACCTTGTAAAACAGCCAGGTGGAGTTAATAAAGCTTAACCTCTCATTTACAGCATTTGAGCTGTCACCAGAAAACACTCGGTTTTGAATCCCGATCACTGCTGAGGGACAATCTTTATTCAATTAAGAATTTAAGTTTTATACTCGTTAGACGTTTAATCATTATGCATTAAAAAGTTGGTATATTTTATGAAAGCAAGATTGCTCAGTTGGATAAAAGTACACAACCTACCACCTTTATCATAAATATTTGAATAATGCAGAAATATTTTATGCATCAAAGTCTTTACCGAAGATATTACTAATAGTATTAATAATGAATGACTCTGGACAAGCGGTAAAATCAAAGTATTACCCTGGTCCACATTCTTTGTAACCATCTTTGTAAACGAAAAGTTTTTTTATTGACAAAAAGTAACACCACAGCATTTCGTTGATCCGATCACAAATTTGTTTCCAATCATACAAAGCAATTCTTGAGAATCTCAGATTCTCAGATTCACCATGCCTTTCACACACTTATAAAAGATATTAATTTTGGAACACAAACATATTACTGTATGTAAACTTTACTGTATATGGCTGGTCTAAGAAAAAATACACACCAGTATTCCATTTCTCCCTAAACATTTTAAGCATCAAAGTCTTACATGTGGTTATTTTGGAAATATTTTTACGTGCTCCTTCTGACCATATTATTGTATGTTTATATACTTGGTGAAAAGTGATCGTTTTAACCTTTTCTGCGAATATGATCGTTATCAGATTAAACAAAAGCATACTTTAAGAATTTGATTAATAGGAAATATAATATGGATTTGTGTATCTAAATAAATTAATAACAGTATAACTATACCCGTGTACTGTTGCACAAACAGTAGTATAAGACTTTCCTTTGATATGTATATGGCTGTTTCAGTAGTTGTCACATGACTTGCCTTGGTGGTGTGATAGCTTAAGTGACTAATATATAACCCTGAGGTCAGGTGTTCAAACCCAGCTGTCGTCATGAGTTTTCTTTTAACAAATAAACATTTCTTTGGAAAACTAAAATAGCAAATATTATTGGCATTGTATTGATATTTTTTACATTTCTAAATATCACAACATGTTTGTAGTGTATGTACACAGTGGTAATGCAGGGTGTAGGTTGTAAATCCATGTGAGCCCAAAAGCCCTACATTAATGTTGTGCATTCGCCTGGTGCTGAGTGGTTTTCGCATCTCTCTCTCTCTCTCTCTCTCTCTCTCTCTCTCTCTCTCTCTCTCTCTCTCTCTCTCTCTCTCTCTCTCTCTCTCTCTCTCTCTCTCTCTCTCTCTCTCTCTCTCTCTCTCTCTCTCAATTCAATTCAAGGTGCTTTATTAGCATGACCGATGGGTACAATCAGTGTTGCCAAAGCAAATAAAAATAATAAAATTAACATAGAACAAAACAAAAAATAGAAGTAAAATAAAATCTACAGACATGTTACAGACATTTACAACAAAGACATATTATATAATATTGACATACTGTAGGCAGCTGGAGCATTATTGGGAGACGGACTCACTGTTCCTCAGGCTGTGACAGGAGATCACATACTGGGCTGCCAGATCAACTGAGTTCCCTCCTCCCTCTCCCAGTAGGATTGGGACCTGTTGTGGTTTTGGCAGGTGTGGGAACTCTGGGATTAGATTTCTGAATTTCGGGAAGAATGTTTCTCTAATCCCAGAGTATCTGTCACAGTGCAGTAGGAAGTGCACCTCTGTCTCTATTTCTCCCTGCTGGCAGTGGGAGCACAGCCTGTCCTCTCTGGGCAGCCAGGTCTGCCTGTGTCACCCAGTTTCTATGGCCAGGTTGTGGTCACTGAGCCTGTACTTCGTCAGGGTCTGTTTCTGTTTGTTATTTTTTATTTTGGTCAAATATTCAGCTAGTGTGTATTGTCTGTTTAAGGTTCTGTAGCATTCCAGTTTATGTTGTGTTTGTGTGTGTGTGTCCCAGTGTGTGAGATATTGCTGTTTGATCTGTGCTGTGATGTGGTTGAGTCTGGGTTGTGGTGCTCTAGCAGTGCTGTCCTGAGGCTGGTTAGTGTTGGTGTGGCTCAGGTCGGTGAGCCTCAGGACCAGCTGGCTCAGGGGGCTCTGTTTTGGGCTCAGCTCTTGGCTCAGCAGGGCTTTGTGGTGGTAGGAATTTTGGTCGCTGTTTTTTAGGTGTAGCCAATACTTTAATATTCTTTTCTGTATGTTTATCAATAGTGGGTACTGGCCTAATTCGGCCCTGCACCCGTTGTTAGGAGTTTTTCTCTGCACACGGAGGATGATTCTACAGATCTCCATGTGCAGAGTTTCTGTGGGGTGTTTGTCCCATTGGGTGTAATCCTGGTCTGTGAGGGGACCCCAAACTTCACTGCCGTATAGGGCAATGGGTTGGATTACACTTTCAAATATTTGGAGCCAGATTCTTGTTGGTGGGTTGATGTTGAAGAGCCTCCTTCTTATTGCGTAGAAAGCCCTGAGTGCCTTCTCCCTCAGTGCCTTCACTGCCAGGTCAAAACTCCCGGAAGAGCTGATGGTGAGACTGAGATATGTGTAGCTGGATGTGTGCTCCAATGTGTTCTTGTTCAGTGTGAATTTGTACCTGTTTCCCTGAGGTCTGGCTTTCTTCTGGAAAACCATAACTCTGGTCTTGTCCAGATTGACTGTCAGTGCCCAGGTCTGACAGTACTGCTCCTCTCCTCTCTCTCTCTCTCTCAATTCAAGGTGCTTTATTAGCATGACCGATGGGTACAATCAGTGTTGCCAAAGCAAATAAAAATAACAAAATTAACATGGAACAAAACAAAAAATAGAAGTAAAATAAAATCTACAGACATTTACAACAAAGACATATTATAAAATATTGACATATACTGTAGGCGGCTGGAGCATTATTGGGAGACAGACTCACTGTTCCTCAGGCTGTGACAGGAGATCACATACTGGGCTGCCAGATCAACTGAGTTCCCTCCTCCCTCTCCCAGTAGGATTGGGACCTGTTGTGGTTTTGGCAGCTGTGGGAACTCTGGGATTAGATTTCTGAATTTCGGGAAGAATGTTTCTCTAATCCCAGAGTATCTGTCACAGTGCAGTAGGAAGTGCACCTCTGTCTCTATTTCTCCCCACTGGCAGTGGGAGCACAGCCTGTCCTCTCTGGGCAGCCAGGTCTGCCTGCATCGCCCAGTTTCTATGGCCAGGTTGTGGTCACTGAGCCTGTACTTCGTCAGGGTCTGTTTCTGTTTGTTATTTTTTATTTTAGTCAAATATTCAGATAGTGTGTATTGTCTGTTTAAGGTTCTGTAGCATTCCAGTTTATGTTGTGTTTGTGTGTGTGTGTCCCAGTGTGTGAGATATTGCTGTTTGATCTGTGCTGTGATGTGGTTGAGTCTGGGTTGTGGTGCTCTAGCAGTGCTGTCCTGAGGCTGGTTAGTGTCGGTGTGGCTCAGGTCGGTGAGCCTCAGGACCAGCTGGCTCAGGGGGCTCTGTTTTGGGCTCAGCTCTTGGCTCAGCAGGGCTTTGTGGTGGTAGGAATTTTGGTCACTGTTTTTTAGGTGTAGCCAATACTTTAATATTCTTTTCTGTATGTTTATCAATAGTGGGTACTGGCCTAATTCGGCCCTGCACCCGTTGTTAGGAGTTTTTCTCTGCACACGGAGGATGATTCTACAGATCTCCATGTGCAGAGTTTCTGTGGGGTGTTTGTCCCATTGGGTGTAATCCTGGTCTGTGAGGGGACCCCACACTTCACTGCCGTATAGGGCAATGGGTTGGATTACACTTTCAAATATTTGGAGCCAGATTCTTGTTGGTGGGTTGATGTTGAAGAGCCTCCTTCTTATTGCGTAGAAAGCCCTGAGTGCCTTCTCCCTCAGTGCCTTCACTGCCAGGTCAAAACTCCCGGAAGAGCTGATGGTGAGACCGAGATATGTGTAGCTGGATGTGTGCTCCAATGTGTTGTTGTTCAGTGTGAATTTGTACCTGTTTCCCTGAGGTCTGGCTTTCTTCTGGAAAACCATAACTGTGGTCTTGTCCAGATTGACTGTCAGTGCCCAGGTCTGACAGTACTGCTCCAGCAGTGCCAGGTTCTGCTGCAGCCCCTGTTCTGTGGGCGACAGCAGGACCAGGTCATCTGCGTAGAGCAGGAACTTGATTTCTGTGTCGTGTAGTGTGAGACCACGAGCTGCAGACTGCTCCAACATTCCTGCTAATTCATTGATATAGATATTGAACAGTGTTGGGCTCAGGCTGCAGCCCTGTCTCACCCCACGGCCTTGGGTGAAGAATTTAGTCCTTTTGTTTCCAATTTTCACTGCACATTTGCTCTCTGAATACATTGATTTAATTATGTCGTACACTTTGCCCCCTATGCCACTTTGGAGTAGTTTATAAAACAATCTCTCATGCCAAATTGAGTCAAATGCTTTTTTGAAATCGACAAAGCAGGCAAAAATTTTTCCTTTGTGTTTTTGGTGGACGTGTTTGTCTATCAGTGTGTGTAGGGTGTAAATGTGATCAGATGTGCGGTGACCTGGCAAGAAGCCAATCTGACTTTTACTCAGGACATTGTATTCGGTAAGGAAGGCCAGTATTCGTGTATTTAGGATACTGCAGAATACCTTCCCCAGGTTACTGTTCACACAGATGCCCCGGTAGTTGTTGGGATCGAGTTTATCTCCACTCTTATAGATGGGCGTGATCAGTCCTTGGTTCCAGGCCTCGGGGAAACATCCAGCTGTCATGATGAGATTGAGGAGTTTGAGCAGGGCTTGTTGCAACTTTGGGCTG
Organism: Lepisosteus platostomus; assembly: GCF_059453375.1. Taxonomy (NCBI): domain Eukaryota; kingdom Metazoa; phylum Chordata; class Actinopteri; order Semionotiformes; family Lepisosteidae; genus Lepisosteus; species Lepisosteus platostomus. The sequence goes on along the minus strand of NC_142621.1, from coordinate 22,467,215 downwards.
CTGTGTCTCAGCATCTCATTTATGACACCATCATGGCCACAGGCTTTGCGTGGTCTGAGTGCCTGGAGTTTGTCCAGTAGCTCCTGCTCAGTGATTGGGGAGTCTAAGGGGTTTTGGTTGTCTTTGATAGCCAATTCCAAAATTTTGAGTTTTTCATAAATGGTGTTTTGGTCTGATTGATTTGTATTTGGGAGCTTTTCATAGAGATTTTCAAAGTATATTTGCCAGATTGTTCCATTTTGGATGGCCAATTCTTCTGGTTTTGATTTGTTTAAGTTGTTCCACTTCTCCCAGAAACAGTTCTGATTTAGTGACTCCTCAATTTTTGCAAGTTGTTTGTCTATGTATGTGTTTCTTTTCTTTTTCAGCGTGTGTTTGTAAAGTTTTACCATGTCACAGTACCTGAGTCGCAGATCTGTGTTGTGTGGTTGTCTGTGTTTTTCATTTGAGACTTTTCGTAGTGCATTTCTGATGTTTTTGCACTCTGTATCAAACCACTTTTCTTTTGCTTTTGTTTTTTGGTAGTTTTTTGATTTAGTTGTTTTGAGCTTAGATTTTGATGCTAGTTTGTGGAATAGGTGTTATGGGTTCGGTAATAGGGACCGAACCAGGGACCGAACCCACTTGCAGGAGCGAACAAAGCCAAGTCGTAATCCGAAAGCAAACCGTAGTCGTAGGAACGAGCCGAGAGTCCAGGGGAAGCAAGATATCCGAAAGGGAACGAGTACCGAAGCCGAAGCGTGATCCGAAGTCGTAGTCTGTAGAGCAATCCGAGAATCCAGAGGTAGCCAGTGATCCAAAATAGAGCGAAAGTACCAATCCAAGCCGAGATCCGAAAAGCCGAAGTCAAAAGGGAAAAACCGCAAACCGAAATCCAAGACAAACACAGAGTAGATGAAGCGCAACCAGGAAGCTCGAAAGGGAAAACCAATACTGAGCAACGAGGTAGGGAAGGACAGGTGTTTAAGTAGGATGAGACGGGGGTGTGGTGGTGAATGGGAGAACTAATAGGTGCACTGATGGATAGGGGCTACGCCTACTTCTGCCTCCTCTGTTGCCGGGAGGCAGGGATCGTAACATTACCCTCCCCTCTACGGGCGGCTCCTGACGCCCTAACGGGACGATCCGGAAAGTTACGGTGGAAGTCTTGGATGAGGTTGGGGTCCAGAATATCCTTCTCCGAAACCTATGTGCGCTCCTCTGGACCGTAGCCTTCCCAATCGACGAGATATTGTAGGGATCCACGAGACCATCGGGAATCCAGGATCTTATTGACCGTGTAAGCAGGGAGTCCATCAATTACTCGAGGCGGTGGGGGTTTTTGTTGCAGTTTAGACAGGGTGGATCTGTGAAAGGGTTTAAGGAGGGAAACATGGAAAGTAGGGTGGATCCGAAGGGTAGGAGGCAAGGCCAGCCGGTAAGTTACTGGGGTAATCTGGGCGAGGACACGAAAAGGACCAATGTACCTGGGAGCAAGCTTGCCAGAAGGTTGCTTAAGAGGAAGGTTACGAGTAGATAACCAAACAAACTGACCGCGTCGAAGTCTGGGTGGGATCCGAAGGCGCCGATCAGTTACCTTCTTCTGCTGAGCTGAGGTGCGAAGAAGGGTGGCTTTGGCCTTCCTCCAGAAGGTCTTCAGGTTAGAGATGTAGTCCTGAACCGAAGGTACCTCTGTGTTGGGATGGGAGTCAGGGATCAGAGGAGGCTGATAACCTAAGGCACACTTAAAGGGAGACATGCCAGTAGATGTAGTATACAATGAGTTGTGTGCATACTCTGCCCATGGGAGCAAGGACACCCAATTATCATGGGTAGAGGAGATATAAGTCCGTAAATAGGTCAGCAGTTCCTGATTTATGCGTTCTGTCTGACCGTTGGCCTGAGGGTGGTAAGCTGAGGTAAGTGAGACTGAGGCGACCAGTGACTTACAGAAGGCCCTCCAAAATCGGGAGACAAACTGAGGGCCCCTATCTGAAACAATATCCTTAGGGATGCCATGCAATCCGAAGATATGCTGTACAAACAATTCTGCTAGTTCTCGAGCTGTACGTAAAGATGGTAGGGGAATAAAATGAGCAGATTTGGAGAAACGGTCTACCACTACCATAATAGTTGTGTGTCCATGGCTGGGTGGAAGGTCAGTAACAAAATCTACTGAGAGGTGGGTCCAAGGACGATCCGGGATGGGTAAGGGTTGAAGTATGCCCGCTGCCCTCATTCGGGAAGACTTCATTTGGGAACAGATAGCGCAGGCCTGGACATACTCCTTGATATCCTTAGCCATAGTTGGCCACCAGAAGTCTCTGGAGATGAAATCCAAGGTACGGTGGACTCCAGGGTGTCCAGCGAAGCGGGAGTCATGACCCCATTGTAAAACTGCCGATCGGACGGGATGAGAGACAAATAACTTGTCCTGAGGACACTGAGGAGGTACCGTCTGCCCAACCAAGGCTCGTCGGACAATCACCTCAATGTCCCATCTTACCGCAGCCAGGAACTTACCAGACGGAATGATGGGTTCTGGGGTCAATTCGGCCTCAGGGGGGTCATGGATCCGTGAGAGGGCGTCTGCTTTGACGTTCTTAGAACCTGGAGTATAGGTGATCAAAAAATTAAACCTGGAACAAAAAAGGGACCACCTAGCCTGGCGAGGACAAAGACGTTTGGCTGACTGCAGGTACTCCAGGTTTTTGTGATCTGTGTAAATCAAAAAAGGGTGATGAGCACCCTCTAATCAGTGCCTCCATTCCTCCAATGCCAGCTTAATGGCCAAGAGCTCATGGTTACCCACGTCATAGTTCATTTGGGCAGGGGATAACTTCTTAGAGAAGAAGGCGCAGGGGTGAAGAATCTGTTTTTCTCCATGACGTTGAGAGAGAACAGCCCCCACACCATGGCCAGAGGCATCCACTTCGACTACAAAAGGCAAAGTTGGATCAGGGTGTTTTAGGATGGGGGCTGTTGTGAACAGGTGTTTCAGACGCTGAAATGCTTCTTCGGCTTGAGGGGTCCATTTGCCTTGTCTTGGGTCAAGGAGGTTATGGGAGTGACCACCGAGCTGAAGTTTCGAATAAACTTCCTGTAAAAATTAGCAAAGCCGAGAAATCGTTGAATGTGTTTGAGGTTCTTGGGTGTGGGCCAATCAGTAATCGCCGAGACTTTACTCGAATCCATTTCCACACCCTCTGGAGAGATGACATAACCTAAAAAATGAATCCTCGAAGCATGGAAGGTACACTTCTCCAGTTTGACATATAGTTTATTCTTGATGAGCCGAGAGAGTACTTCTCTGACATGGAGAACATGATCCTGGAAGGAATCAGAAAAAATTAGAATGTCATCTAGATAGACCAAGACAAATCTTTGTAGTAGATCACCAAAGATGTCATTAATAAAAGACTGAAACACCGCTGGGGCATTAACCAAACCAAAGGGCATGACCAAATATTCGTAATGTCCATGGGTAGTCATGAAAGCCGTCTTCCACTCGTCCCCTTCCCAAATGCGGATTAGATTATAGGCCCCTCGTAAATCCAGTTTGGTGAAGACTTTGGCTCCATGCACCAACTCAAGTGCTGCTGGAATTAGAGGCAAAGGGTACCGATTCTTGATTGTGATCTCATTGAGACCACGATAGTCGATGCAGGGACGAAGCCCACCATCCTTCTTTTCCACGAAAAAAAAACTGGCACATGCTGGTGAAGTGGATGGACGTATAAGTCCAGCTTTCAGAGAATCCTGTATGTAGACTTTCAGGGCCTCAGACTCAGAACTGGAGAGCGGAAAAATACGACCTTTAGGAGGGATAGTACCTGGCAAAAGGTCAATGGCACAATCATAAGGTCGATGAGGTGGGAGGGTCAAGGCCTCCTGCTCATTAAAGGCTTCCTGTAGATCGGAATATTGAGGGGGTATGGTAGGAACCCCTGAAGGGGACGTCGCCGTGAGTGCAATTCGTACTGGTAGACGACAGCAGTCTTTAATACATCTGGGTCCCCAAGCTAAAATTTCTTTTCGGGACCAAGAAATGTTAGGGTCATGCTGTTGTAGCCAAGGAAAGCCCAACACCAGAGGATGTGTTGGGGTCTCAAGGAGATAAAACCAGATGTCTTCCACATGAGTGGCGCCAATCTGCAAGCTTATAATTTCAGTCTGCCATCTAATAAGTCCTGGAGATACGGGGGAGCCGTCGATCGATTGAACACGAAGTGGTGTAGTTACCGGGGTCAAGGGTAATTTCCAAGTTTGAGCGATGGAAGCATCAATAAAGTTTCCTGCCGCCCCTGAGTCTATAAAAGCTAGAAGAGGTCTCCTTTCATTACCCCAGAATAGTGTAGAACGAATAAAAAATCCAGAGGAAAACTGAGGGGATTGAGAAATCTCACTCACCTTAGGAACTTGAGAAGGTGGGCTGCGCCTCAAGGACGAGTATGAGGCAGGGCAGGCCGCTTTAAAGTGTCCTAATTTCCCACAGTACATGCAGCGACCCTCTCGTTGGCGCCTCTCTCGTTCTTCAGGGGTTAACTGGGTTCGGGCTACTTCCATAGGTTGATCTGAGTCGAAAGATCTGATAGGAGAAAGCCGAGGAGCCTTTAATATTGAGGTCCGAGATCTTTCAGCACTCCTTTGACGAATTCTGATATCCAATTCCAACACTCGTGAAATTACTTCTTCCAAGGTACTGCCCAATTGCGGCATATTTACCAGACGATCCTTTATTTCTTCACTGAGTCCTTGACGGAAAAAAAAAATAAGGACCTCGTCGTTCCAGTGAGTCTCCGCTGCTGCTACTTGAAAATCTATAGCATAGTCTTGTACAGACCGGCGGCCCTGGCGGATGGAGGAGAGGCGGAAGGCAGAGTCTTGACCAACTACAGGATAACAAAAAACCCCCTTAAATTTTCCTAAAAAGAGATCATAATCCTGAATTTCAGGAGCCTCGTGATCAAGCAGAGCAGTAGCCCATTCCAAAGCGTGGCCGGTTAGCAGTGAAACTATGAAGGCGATCTTGTCCTGAGGAGAAAAAAAAGTTTCCGGATGGAGCCTGAAAACCAGCGCACACTGTGCTAAGAAGCCCCGACATTTCGTAGGGTTGCCGTCAAACCTGTCAGGTGGAGTTAGTGGAAGAGGTCGAGGGGCAGGTGTAGCAGCTGGCGGGGGTGGAGCCGAAGCGGCAGCTCCAGCGTTGCTTCCTAGATTGCCGATGGGCGGCATTGCAGACAGGTGCGCAGAGATCTGTGGACAGAAGCCTGGAGCTGGAGTAAGGCTTGTCCGTGCTGATCCAAAGCCGAGCGAATCTCCTGTTGCTCCGCTGGGTCCATGTTAAAAGGCTCAGTATTCTGTTATGGGTTCGGTAATAGGGACCGAACCAGTGAGTGAACCCACTTGCAGGAGCGAACAAAGCCAAGTCGTAATCCGAAAGCAAACCGTAGTCGTAGGAACGAGCCGAGAGTCCAGGGGAAGCAAGATATCCGAAAGGGAACGAGTACCGAAGCCGAAGCGTGATCCGAAGTCGTAGTCCGTAGAGCAATCCGAGAATCCAGAGGTAGCCAGTGATCCAAAATAGAGCGAAAGTACCAATCCAAGCCGAGATCCGAAAAGCCGAAGTAAAAAGGTAAAAACCGCAAACCGTAATCCAAGACAAACACAGAGTAGATGAAGTGCAACCAGGAAGCTCGAAAGGGAAAACCAATACTGAGCAACGAGGTAGGGAACGACAGGTGTTTAAGTAGGATGAGACGGGGGTGTGGTGGTGAATGGGAGAACTAATAGGTGCACTGATGGATAGGGGCTACGCCTACTTCTGCCTCCTCCGTTGCCGGGAGGCAGGGATCGTAACAATAGGTGATTTAGTTTTTGTGTGGCCAAGTTGATGCCTAATTTGTTGGTTTGAATGTGTCCATCAGTGTCTGAATTTCGTCATGGCCCAGTGCAGTTTGGTATCTGTCTAGGCTGTCTGTGTCCCATCTGTATGCCTGGTTGAGGTCATACAGCTGGCTGGGCTGTGTCAGTGTGTCTCTGTGCTGGTGTGCTCTCTTCATGTAGAGTGTGATCTGGCTGTGGTCGGAGAGGGGAGTTTGTGGCCTGACAGTGAAGGCACTGATACAGGAGGGGTCCAGGTCGGTGATGGCATAGTCCACCACACTGCTGCCCAGAGCTGAGCTGTAGGTGAACCTGCCTAGAGAGTCCCCTCTAGTCCTGCCATTGACGATGTACAGGCCCAGCCCTTGACAGAGCTGGAGCAGCTCGCACCCGGTGCTGTTGACCGTGGTGTCATGGCTGCACCTGAGTGAGGTGACCGGTGTGTGGTACAGAGGGGATTGTCCGAATATGTGAGTGTTTCCCTGTGTGCTGGTGTATTCTGCCAGTGTGCCTGTTCGTGCATTGAGGTCACCACAGAGCAGCACGTTTCCCTGGCCCTGGAAGTGACCGATCTCCGTGTGGAGACTGGGGAGAATTCCCTCACTGTAGTAGGGGGATTCTGAGGGCGGGATGTAGACAACACACAGGAAAACCTCATTTTCTGTACAGATGGTATTTCTTTTGATTTTAAGCCAAACTCGTGACTCCTCTTTCTTTACCAATTATATGGAGTGACTGAGCTCCGCTCTGTACCACACAATGATCCCCCCAGAGTCTCTGCCCCGGGTGATTTGGGGTTTTTTGACAGAGGGCACCATGATCTCCTTGTAGCCTGGGGGACAGTGGGTAGCCAAGTCTCCCCGACACCATGTCTCCTGTAGGATCATGATGTCTGTCTCCTTTACATCCTTGATAAATTCAGGATCAGTGCTCTTCAGCCCAAATGCTGACGAGCCCAGACCCTGAATGTTCCACGTACTTATCGTTAGAGATCTCGTTATCGTTTGAATTATCTTTGCAATTTGTTATTGTTTTTCTGGAACTGTATCAAATTAGTGTCGGACATTTACATCATCAACAGAAACAAGTATTGTGCTGGGTTTTTGTCTGTCGCTGTGGGTGATGGAAGTTCAGCTCATAATCCGGGTGCAGATGAGGTTCGGGAGCTGCCGGATTTCTCCCAGCTCCAAACCGCTCGGGACTGCTGGTCTGGCCAGGGCTGCGGCGTAGCTGTGCAGGAGAGGCTCGGTCCGTCTCTGCTGTTGTGCTGGGTGGGGAGGGGTTGTGGTTCTGGTCAGGTTCAGCTGCTGGTCTGGGTGAGGGGCATGGGGTGGGGCGCTGGTTCTGGTCCTGTTCGGTTGTTGGTCTGGGTTGGAGGGCTGTAGGGTGGTGCTGGTTCTGTTCTTTGTGGGTTGAGCTGGTCTGGGTTGGGGGTGTGGGTGCTGGGGCGTTCCTCTGGTAGTCCTCCTATTTCTCTTTGGGGTGCTGTTTGGGTGTCTGCCCAGTGTGGTGTCTTTCAGAGTTTTTGTGAAGAGTCCAATGGTCTGTTTTTTGAGGTGTTTATGGTCGTGTAGATGCTGTGGTCCAAGGGTGGAGTGATGGGCCAGGTAGACGTTTGGGAGCAGGGCGCAGCACCGTGAGATCTCGGCATTGATTCTCTGGATGGTGTGGTGTTGCTCGTCCTGTCTCAGCAGCAGGGTGAAGATGACAATTCGGGTGCGAGGGAACTCCTGTATGGCCCTCTCTGCCACTCTCCTGATGGACTGGGCCACCTGCTCCCTCTGGGTCCTCAGGTCGTTGGTGCCGGTGTGGATGATGATGTGCTGAGGGGCTCCCAGTACCAACCTGTACAGCAGTTGCAGGGCCTTCTCTGTCGTCGGACACCAGAGCTTTGCTGTTTGTAATCCCGGGAAGAGCCTGTGCTCATCGATGTACCTGCCGTTGGAGTCGATGAGAAGGGCTACTTCCATGCGTCTGCCTCTGGTGTCCAGTCTGCTGGAGGGGCGCTGTGCTGCCGGGCGGGGGGCTGCTTGGGGGGGTGCAGTGTGTGAGGTGGAGGAGTTGGGTGGGGCCGGGTGTGTGTGTGGGTCACCCTGAGTGTTCGGCAAGGTGGATGTGCTTTTGGGCAGTAGAGTTGTGAGGGGATTTGGGGTGCCAGGGGGTGCAGTGGGTGTGGTGTTTGCTACGGTGGGGGTACTGGGTAAGTGGGAGTTGGTGGTGGGGGTTGTAGGGGTGTCAGGTTGTGTGGAGGTGGGTGTGTCTTTGCGAGTTGGTGGTGGGTGTTGTGTGTTGTGTGTTCTGGGTCTCAGGGCTGTTCTGTTGCAGTCCGGGCTGCAGTGGGAAGTAGTGAGTTTCCTCAGTGGGTCTTTGAGAGTCTTGCTTGTCCTCTCCACGAGCTGCAGCTCCTCTCTCAGCTCTGCTACTTCCGACTGCAGCTTACGGTTGTCCTGCAGCAGCTCTTCCATCTGTGCCCTGAGCTGTTTGTTGGAGGTTTTACATTTGTTCCTGTGTTTGTTAACCTCGTCTCTTAGCTGTTGTGCTGTCTGCCCCTCTGTGAGTCTCCCCAGCATCAGCTCCTTGAACTCAGTGAAGTCCAGCTCCAGAGCAGAGAGTTTCTCTCTCAGGAGGCGCACTGTGCTGTGGTCACAGGGGGGTTGGTGTGGGCTGTGTGTGTCCGGGTGGTGTGTTTCCGTGTTGCCGAGGGCTACACTCTTGCTGGGCTGTTCTGTGGCTGAGGCTGTGTTTGTGGGCTCCAAGTCAGGTGGAGCTGAACTCTCCGGTGTGGCAGGCATCAGGCTGCTGGGTCTCTCTCCTGTTTCTGGGGGAGGTTTCTCCAGGTCGGCCTGTGTTTTAAGGTCTGTGAACTTTTCCTCGAAAAGCTCCAGAGCAGCCTCACTGCCCTGTATCATCACTGTACCATTGTGGTAAGTGTTGACGGTCAGGACAGTGTCTTCTACCTCGCTGTCGCCCCCTATGGAGATTTGCCTGCCTTTGCTGATGCCCCTTCTGGTGGTGTTTGTATAATTCTTACACACAGCTGTGTGCCAGGCATTCGGATGCTCAGTAAAAAAGAGCAGGTTGGTTTTTATGTGTTTTTCTCCTGCCTGGCAGTAGTCAGCAATGAGGGTCTCTGGGTTTTCCTTCATCCAGGAGTCTTTGTACTGTTTCCTGGTCTTAATGGTTTTCACATCCTCAGGGTACAGGGGTACTGTGCTGAGGGGGCAGGGCTGGTCCAGTACTCATCTTGCTTCTTTTAAATACAATGGGCCCAGGTGAGAAGAGCAAACAGATGGCCTGGCTCGGGCGTTTTGAATACAATCAGCCCCCTGTTGCTTGGGAACAGGTTCTTCAACTTTGGCCTTTTGAGTGTAGTGGGCCCAAGTGGTATTTGGTTTAGTTTAAACTTTAAGGTAACTTTTTCTAAAGACTTTTTAAACTTTTATCTAGCAAAGCAGTTCAATTTTTTAGAGGCCTTCAAAAAAGGAGAAGAAAGAACAGGGCTTACCAGGTGTTTTTCGTGTTGATGGCTGAGTTCTTGGCTTCTCTTGATGCTGCTTGTATTTTCCCTTTCCTTCTTGTTTCCTTTGGTGTACTTTTTCTTTCTTTCTTTCTTGTCTTCTTATTCTTATTTCCTTGTTTTAATTATTCCTTTTCTGTTTGTTCCTCTTCATCTCTTGAGGATTTTTCTTTTTGGAGTTTTTCCTAAGGTCCTTTATCCTCAGGTGTAGCTGTGTCTTATAGTTGATCTTGAACACCATGGGTGTTGTTTTTAATAAGCTGCTGAGTAAATAATATGAATTTTCCTCCTGTCAGCAGTATTGTGTATATTGTTTTATGTACAGGCTCACAAGTAGAGGTCTTTAAAATTAGACTGGGCAAACTATGTTTTTCATTTTTAAAAAATAAATAAAAAATGAGATATAATGATGTGTTCCTGCTTAGACATTGCATGACTTTAAAAGCTATAAAAACAGGTTTCGATAGTTAATAACCACTTTTTATGTGCGTGTGCGAAAAACGGATGATTTTTCTTCCTCGTGATCAGCTTAGAATCTCTGTGTACACTGTAAGGTTTTTACTTCTTAATTAAATGTTTAAAATACACCAAAAAAATCATATTCTGTTGTCTTCGTGGTATGTAGAACAGATCAGCAGGTATTTTTTTCCCCAATCAGAGGCTCTGAAAATAGCGTGCCTATTACCCTAATAGCTCAGTATTGCACAATGGCCATAAAGCACCAATTGCATCTGCATTCATAACTTAATGCTTAAAATTAAACAACGTAAATCATTTCTTTGACTTCTAAGTCCCTTAATTATCATTAAGCACAGGTTTCTCACCACATAGACTACTTTTTGATACCATTGTTAGACAAAGCAGGAACTTATTGTCCTTTCTGATGACTGTACATGTGGAGAAATCACAGATTTTAATCGTTTTTAATTTTGTTATATATTTTAGAAAAGTTTCATCTATACATACACCACAAAACTATTCTCGATTGTATTTCTGAATGCTACAGATGCAGCCATTCAAAATGGGTGAGGTATTTCGCAGCATACCGCGACACGCCCACCGGGGTATCACGCGGTTCACGTGTGTCACGTGACTAACTATCCGGCGTCGCCTTGTAAAACCGCCAGGGGGAGCTTAACCTCTCATGTACAGCATTTGAGCCTTTAATTTTGAACTGTGTATTACAGCATGTTAATCATCAGTCATTAAAATGTTGGTATATTTTATGAAAGCAAGATTGCTCAGTTGGACAAAAGTACACAACCTACCTTTATCAGAAATATTTATGCATCAAAGCCTTTACTGAAGATATTACTAATAGTATTAATAATGGATGACTTTGGACTAGCTGTATACTCAAAGTATAATTTCTTTAGCACATTTGTACAAGCACTTGGAATCTGTCCAAGCCATACTTTGTCAGGCATTTTGTTTTACTTCAACGGGCATAAAAACTTCCTTGCTTTTAACATGGCGTTTCATAATTTCTAACTACGAAAATGATTTAAAATGCGACACCTATCATGAAAAGAAAAAAATACACACCGGTATTCCATTTCTCCCTAAACATTGTAAGCTTCGAAGTCTTTAACTAACGTGATACCGGAGTCAACAAGCATACTTTTAGAATTTGATTAAAAGGGAATATAATATGGAATCGCGTATCTCAAGAATTTAATAACGGTATGATTATATCCGTGTACTGCGGCAGGGCTGTGTAGGGCTGTTTCGCCTCCCTGTTCATGCAAGCTGTCTTGTAGCCTACTGGTCTAGGTGCGTGACTCCCAACTGGCAGGTTGTGTGTTCGAATCCAGCTGGTGCTGGACCTTTCAGTTTTAGTTATTTATTTTTTAATCGCGTAACATAAACATATTACCGTATGCAAACTGTACTGTATACAATATGTATATGTATATTTAATGTCTTAACTGTACCCGTTTAAGTATTGAATATTCATATCTAATTTTACCACTGAAGGGAAATCTTAACATAAACATACAGTATATGGCTGGTCTCGGTACTTTAAAGAAAAAAATACACACCAGTATTCCATTTCTCCCTAAACATTGTAAGCTTCGAATGAAACCACTAAATAAAGACATAAATATAGAAATCTTAAGATTTGTTTTATTTAATGTTGGTAGTAGGATGAACTGTCAGAGTGTATATTTTGTCGCAAAGTTGCTGCAAGATGTTAACAGTGAAAAAGGAGTACATCATCTATCAACAATTACACAGGTTCTGTTTCCATATTGAAATCTAGAAAATAATATTATGTAACCAAAATCCGCAATATGGAAACAGAACCTGTGTAATTGTTGATAGATGATGTACTTGTAACATTTTTTCAAGACGAACTTATATATATACGTATATTCCATATTTCCAGATTGAAATCTAGAAAATAATATTATGTAACCAAAATCCGCAATATGGAAACAGAACCTGTGTAATTGTTGATAGATGATGTACTCGTAACATTTTTTCAAGACGAACTACAACATTTAAAAAATGACTTGTATGTACTTGATATCTCTAATCAATCCACGGGTTCCAGCACAAAACGAAACTAAAACGCATACCGTTTCGCGCTTCTTATTAGTTGCTCAAAAGTAATTTGACCGTATGAAATGCATAATATAAACCTAGAAACATATACGTGAGCAGTACTTAAGCACTGTAGTATCGGTGTTAAGACATACCTCTCAAATACTGTAAATCAAGTTAAAAATATCTCAAGACCGATTCTGGTCGTAATGAAACCATGTTTCGTGTATGTTTTCTTTTTCATCTTGAAATAACTCATTTCTAAATACCTTTTTCACTGTTAACATCTTGCAGCAACTTTGCGACAAAATATACACTCTGACAGTTCATCCTACTACCAACATTAAATAAAACAAATCTTAAGATTTCTATATTTATGTCTTTATTTAGTGGTTTCATTCGAAGCTTACAATGTTTAGGGAGAAATGGAATACTGGTGTGTATTTTTTTCTTTAGAGTACCGAGACCAGCCATATACTGTATGTTTATGTTAAGATTTCCCTTCAGTGGTAAAATTAGATATGAATATTCAATACTTAAACGGGCACAGTTAAGACATTAAATATACATATACATATTTTATACAGTACAGTTTGCATACGGTAATATGTTTATGTTACGCGATTAAAAAATAAATAAATAAAACTGAAAGGTCCAGCACCAGCTGGATTCGAACACACAACCTGCCAGTTGGTAGTCACGCACCTAGACCAGTAGGCTACAAGACAACTCGCATGAACAGGCAGGCGAAACAGCCCTACACAGCCCTGCCGCAGTACACGGATATAATCATACCATTATTAAATTCTTGAGATACGCGATTCCATATTATATTCCCTTTTAATCAAATTCTAAAAGTATGCTTGTTGACTCCGGTATCACGTTAGTTAAAGACTTCGAAGCTTACAATGTTTAGGGAGAAATGGAATACTGGTGTGTATTTTTTTCTTTAAAGTACCAAGACCAGCTATATACTGTATGTTTACGTTCCAAAATTAATATCGTTTATGGCCTTCACACGCGTTACAGTATGCTCCTATTCTTTTTATGCTCAGCTACTAAGATTTCCCTTCAGTGGTAAAATTCAATATCTACAACGGGCACAGTAAAGACGTTTACAGTAAGTCTTTCTACGACAGACCAACGGACCACGAGTGCCCCTGTCGGTCAACCAATCACGCACCGCGGTACCCCGTGTCATCTTACCTGCGGTACGTGTCTGTACCGCACACTTTGAATGGCTGCATCTGTATGTTACACTTAGTTCATTGTTTTAAATACATCTAATGAAGAAAGGTAGGTGTTAGCATAAACTATTAGTAATCAATAATATTAAATTTAGCACTGTAATAAATTGTTGCACTTTTCCCCGCATCTTGAAAAATATATTTTCATTGTTCAAATATACATTAAATCTGACAATCATATAATAAGTTAAATACACAATTAAAGAAAAAACAGGGTAAAATATAATTCAAAATATTTTGCTAACAATGTTAACTGTTTATAAAAATAAAACGTATTAACTAAGGAATAGGATGGCACATTTGTTAGTATGTTTTTTTCATAAATACAACAGTAGCACCAGATGTCTTAGTGGCTTTCAAAATTAAATTATACACGCAAACCTCTGAACTGGAAAGATAAGATATCCATCCATTTCTAATAGTGGCTGTTACGACCCCAAGTGTCTAGGGGTAAAGGGGTGTAACATTTAGGATAATTCTTTTGGAAGCAGGTGGGTTCTAGTGAAGGACTAGGAAGCGTGATAACAAAGGTGGGTGCAAAAGTGATTATTTTAAGTTGAATAAGTGACTGGTAAAACACGATAACACACGGGGTAAGGAACTAGGGTGGTGCCAAAGAAAAGAAAATAACAAACAAAATGTAGCTGGCTAGGAAAGTGAGGGAAAGCTAATCTGACTACAAAAGAAAAAAACAAAACACACGGTTTTCTGTATCTTCAACACCCTAGCTAACCTTCACTGACTACCCAAAACCAAGACAAACGGCACTCACCCGTACTAAACTTGTGTTACTAATACAAAATCAACTAAGTGTGTAGAATGTATCCAACAACCTAAACTAACCTTATACACAACAGTTCACACAAAAACACAAGTGAACTAGGAACAAAAGAACACAAAAGTTGAACATATAACATGTTAGGGCAAGGTAATGGCAAAACAAGGATAAACACAAACAAACGAAAGTACAAAGAAATTTATGTGTGATATGATTCTCTCTCGCTCTCCAAAACATACTGGTAGGTTAATTGGCTTATGGGAAAATTGGCCCTGGTGTGTGTGTGTTTGTCTGTCCTGTGATGAACAGACACTATGTCCAGGGTGAAAGATTGGGCAAACATAGCTGATGCTGATCCACAGAGCCAGCATCTTAAGACATTTATATTCAGAGGCTATTTGTTTAAATAACTAACTAGGTATGGATACTGATGTGCAAGATAGGTGAAAAGGCTGTTTCCTTAAGCCAGCACTATAAAATAATTTATCCTCAGTGAGATGCTGCCATCTAACACTATGTATAGTTCCATCCACACACTGAATTTACTGCCTTTGCCATTTTCTAATCTCTTTATCCAGTATAGAGGATTTGGAATCTATCCCAGCAAGCAACGGACGCAAGGCAGAATACACCCTGGACATAGAGCCATTACACATGGTTGAACCCAATGAGTTTGTGTTATTCTGGTCAGGTGATTTGCATACATACAATAGTTTTGAATATGAATTGTGTTATGAACTCACTTACACCAGGGATACACTTTATTCAAACTAAGGTTAATAATTTTTCACAAATTGTGATGCACGTGGTTTGAAGGCTCTACGTCATTTGTTTGCAAAAGTTATTGACTTTTGAAACATTGTGTCTCAAAAATAGCTAAGCTAGAATCGAACGTGGGACGTTATGGGCGATAGGCACACACTTAATTCACTTTACCAAAGCGCTCCTCGGTACCATACAGTAGCTGGAATGGACATGTCAAAATGTGACATGTGAATAAATCAAAGAAATTGATGCAATTGTTTATGAAGAAATTGGAATATGGTACTACTACCAGCTATCTAAATATATTATATTTAGATCTTTAAATTAAATTTGTTGTTAATAATTCCGTATTAATATTCCCTATTAAGTAGATTCTAAAAAGCACACTGTTTATTACTTCAATATCAACAGCAAGTATTCATAGAAAAGGTTAAAACGTTATAGCTTTTTATAAAGTATATACACTTCATATGTAGTCAGAACGAGCACATCAAAACTTTTCCAAAATAACCAGGTTGTGATCGAGTAAGTGACCAAGTTAAAGACTCTGATGCATAAAATGTTTCCTAAGAAGGTGGAATGGTGTTGTGTATTTCTTTTTCTAATTTGTAGCTACCACTATCAGCCATATATAGAATGTATAATATATTTATATTCCTAAATGAATCACTTATGACATTCAGAGACATTATGCTCCTATTATTTTTATGCTCAGCTACCAAAAATTCCCTTTATTTGTAAAATTCCGCATTAATATTCCATATTCCAAGTGGATTTTAACATGCGCAGTAGAGAGATTAAATGAAGCAGTCAATTCACTAACATATAATGCACCACACGTGCCACCTATTGATCATCTTTGGCCAGTGAATAACATTCCTCAACACACAGCACTACATTTACTGTATTTGGAAGAAATACCACACCTTCTGAGTTGCTGCATCTGTACAAAACTGTTGATACAAATTGATAGACCTATACAGTCTACACCCATGTTCACAGAGGAAGGAGTTTGTTCCGCTGAACTGAAATCTAATAGAGACATAATGACTGCTAATTGCCTTTTAAAGGGAGGTATTACACTGTAAAATAAATATTTTGTAATAGTTGTTTCTATTATTTCAATAAATTATGGTCATTTACTTATCTAAGCATCTGCTAGATGACTACCATCAAGGGTGGAGGTTTGGCATCCATGATACTTTTAGATATTAAAGTAGCAGTAACTTACTTGACACCTGCAATTCTGATGCCAATAATACGCTTCACATCAATTTAACTCCAAACTCTTCTGAAAGGAGTCTGCAGCACATCAAAATGAATACCAAGATGGGTGTGTGTGTTGCAGCATGTCTGTGTGTATCCTATTTTTTCTTATGCAATACTAGAGTTCTTCTTGTGAGTTGAAATACAAATCCAATTTGGGTGGGTGTAATGATTTTTACAAATATATTTCTGAGCTCAAACCTAATTACTTAAAGGCAAATCCCTTACATTTTGGATTAAAGTTCTGCAAAACATCTATTGTGGGATGCCATCTTTCTTCACATTCAAGAGTTATAGATAGCTGGGCAAATTCAGGAGTCATATTCATCCATCTATTTTCAGTAGCGACTAATCCAGAACTTGGCTGTCAAAGGGCAATTGACTATGAATGGGGTGCCAGTCCATCACAGGGCACAATTAAGAGATGTCAATTAATGTGAAAGGCATGTTTTTGAACTGTGGAAGTAAATGGGAAAACACCCCAGAAAAAAACACTCTTTGGCTACAAGTAAAATATGCAAATTATGTGCATATGCAGGTCTTCAAACCAAAACTGAACCTAGGACCCAAGCTGTGAGACATCTTTATATTAAATACCTGTTTATTGACCTATACCTATAGCGTTTAGGCAGGATTCTGACTTAGAGGTGTTCAGTCATAATCCCACAGACGGTAGCTTCACACCATTGGCTCCTCAGCCAAGCACCAAACCTGTGGTTCTTATCTATATACCTATGATTATTTTAATGGGACTCACAATGTTATCAATCTATACATGAATGTATATTTTTTGTTCTGGTGTTTTCTATTTTTTGTTAAATTTACAGCAGCATAATTCTTCCTAAGCATCCATTTATATCTACAGTATTTGCAAGAATATCAGGAGAAAAATAAAGAAATATGGATAAGGATATTCTTTACGGCATAACCTGCATGGGATACAGGGTTCTGTACATTTTTTGATTTTTTTGTCATAACAGATTTGAAGTCAAACTAAGCAGATAGTGTTTGCCTTTTAAAATGCTGGATTATCATTTTGCACTTTGTCTCCTAATGGGATAAAATTGAGTTCTCAGCTCACAGAAACACAGCTGTGATAAGAGTCTGCCAGTGAACTCCCAAGATTAGCAGTCAGGCATGGGCTTTGGCCAGTGAAAGATCCTTAATAATTCCTTTTTCGTTCCCCAGTCTTGGATATACTTTGCCAACAGATTTAGAGTTTATTTTCCAATAAACAGCCAGACAGCTCTTGTGTCTTTCAGAATAATTATGTGGTTATCAAGTGGGTAAATACAATATTCTTGCAGTATTTTATTAAAATATGTTACATTTATTTTATTCCATTCAATAAAGAAATTTACACAGAGACCAATAAAACATATTGGATGATACAAGATCTTGTTCATTTATCATTTGAGGAATGGTAGACTGCAAATGGAGTGATGAATTGATAAGAAATATATATGCAAACAATATCTGTTACTAAAAGGATTACTTTATATCTCATTGATTTACAGTGTGAATGTCACAGTCTCCTCCTTGCAGAGTTTAGAGGTGTAGATAGAAGATAATAATGATGGCACAGCCACAATTGCAAAGATATGCAATGGTGTTTATTATGAGGAACTATGTTCCCAAAGTCCACACCCCCCAAAAAAAAAGTGAAAACCACAACCTAACCAGAAAAAAAACAACAACACAAAGCTATAGTACGATAATATATACACTAATTATGATACAAAAAAAATACTAGATTGTTGTAGGCAGCTCCAATTCTACCCCCACAATCCACCTTCTCCTTTCTCCCCTCCTTCTATCCTGAAGAGCTCCTTTTCTAGGTTAAACTCCTCCCCTAGAATATTCCACTATAAAACAAAAAATAATAATCATACAAAATAATAATCAGAATTCTGATATAAACATTTCTTCAGTGAATATACAATTAAATAATGCACAGATTATTACCAACAATAAAACATCACACTTCTTTTATGTACGTAACTGTTATCTAGGCAAATACTACCCCCATTTTAATGGTATCTTCGTACCAATCAATACACGCATGCGCAATCCTGAAACACTACAAAGCCAGACACTGTTGCCATGCCAAAGTTTGGGTCCTACAGATTTGCGGGAGAAACCATTCTGCCAGTCAGGAATCCAAACAGCTTATTTATTTGAGATACGTGAGTTGATTACCAATTTGGTTCATTTCATTTCTAAAGGAAAAGAGGTGTTTGGTTTGAGTTAATGATTAATTTTGATAGTAGGGGAACAAGCTTACTTTACTCTGTGTGTGCACCCACAGAGCAAGCAAAGCTATCCCTGTAATTCCAGACTAGTTTGTTTATATTGGAAACCAGCGTTATCGCCTTTGTTTAGATAGTGAAATGTTTACGTATGTGTGTGTGTATGTGTTCATGTGGTTACCTCACGAGTGCCAGGTGATCTGGAAACGGAGTCTCCAGTCACAGTGAACATCAGCAATTAAAACTAATCCTCTGTGTGCAGTATAAAGTCTGACGTTTGTGTTAAAATTCCCTTTTATATCACAGTACTCTCAATACAGAGATTTTTTTTCAGAAATTCAAAGCTGTCTTTTACAGATGCAGCCATTCAAAGTACCGGAGGTAATTGGCTACGGCCTCGCGCATCGTGACACACGTTGACGCAAAATACTGCGGTACGTGATTGGTTGACTGACAGAGGCACTCGTGGTCCGTTGGCCGGTCGTAGAAAGATTTAAATGTCTTTACTGTGCCCGTTTTAGTATTGAATATTTATATGGAATTTTACCACTGAAGGGAAATCTTAGTAGCTGAGCATAAAAAGAATAGGAGCATACTGTAACGCGTGTGAAGGCCATAAACGATATTCATTTTGGAACATAAACATACAGTATATGGCTGGTCTTGGTACTTTAAATAAAAAATACACACCAGTTTTCCATTTCTCCCTAAACATTTTAAGCATCGAAGTCTTTAACTTATGTAATACCGGAGTCAACAAGCATACTTTTAGAATTTGATTAAAAGGGAATATAATATGGAATCGCGTATCTAAAGAAATTAATAACGATATAATTATATTCATGTACCGCAACACAAGAATAGTACATGCTGTACATTGTCTGTTGATAATGTTTCTGTAGGGCTTTTTCAGCACTCTGCACGTGACCTTGTCGGTGGCGCTGTGGGTAAGGTTCCTGATTCCCACGTCACATGGTGAGTGTTCGAATCCAGCTGAAGCCATGACTTTTTTAACAAACATTTCTTTGAAAAAAGAAAACGCTTCCCTGGGTCAGAGATTAAATAAAACCTCACTCGCACCAAACAAATGTATATTTCTAAATATCACAGCATGATCGAATTTAAGTCATTTTAATAACAATGAATAGTCACATATGCTTTACAATATAAACATTTATATTGATTTAAATCGCGTTTTGATTCAAATCACAAACGCGTGTTTAATTATATGTGTTTTTTGATTCACACTCAGACAAATGCAACAGAAATTGTTATCTTTGTCTTCTAAGTATCTTAATAAACTTTCAGCATATCTTTCTCCCCATTTAGATTTATTTTTCTTGGGATCTTGGGATCAAACGTGGAAAGATTAGATTGTAATCATTTTTATTTTTTAAATACATTTTAGAAAAGTGTAATCTATACTAAAAAGATGTACACCACCTGCTGTAAAGATACATATTGTAATACTTCCAGGTTCGGATAGGACAGACACAAGAACTCAGACTTGCGGAGTTAAAGCAAGTTAAAGCCTTGATTTTATATATCACCTTTAAAAGTGGCATCTCAAAGCAATACAGTAGATGTAAAAACAGTTAAATGGACCACAGATTACAAAGTAAATACCCATCACTGATTGTACCCATCTCTCATGTTAATAAAGCACCTTGGATTGAATTGAACTGAATTGAGAGGGGGTGGAGGGCAAGCGAGAGAGCACAGCCAGGACAGGCAAATAAGATACACTCCACAGACATTCACAACAGCGACATATCATAAAACTTTTGCACATATTGTAAAATTATTACTTGTTTTTAAGGAAGTTAAAAAAACACTTGAATTACTTATCCAGTCTCTCGAAATAAAATTATTTTTCAAGCAATGCAACTAACGTTGGGCAACGTGTTTTTTTTAATCCAACATTGACAGCCACAACTTAAATCTTGTCAGTCAGCTCTTTTTTCTCTATTTGAATTGTGGCGATTCAAACAACTTGGGATAACAGGTGGTCTCAAAGTCACCGAGCTCACAGAGCTTCAACAACAGATGACAATTTCCTTAGTCCTTCCTTAGTCTTCCTGAAATTGTCAGATTATGAGTGAATAAAAGCATTTTATTAAAAACACGTTTGCATTTGTTTGGGAGCTATATTATGTATTTTTCATATGTAAGACATAATGATGTGTTCCCGCTTACACATCGCACGACTTTAAAAGCTAGAAAAACAGGTTTCGATTCACATTATCTGGCGAGCCTTGTTTTGTCAAAGGACAGCACACTCTCTTTCGCTTGCCCTAAACAGACAATACACAGGGGGGAGGGCAAGCGAGAGAGAGAGGGGTGGGGGGGGGGATGATATTTTTAAGTATGATAATGTGAATTCCATCAAGTCAGCCACCTGTGAATTCGCAATATTCCCAGAAAGAGCCGCATCCCATCCACTGTTCCTCCAGAAAGCTTATGCTGAAGTGATGGAATTAAATATGGAATTAATATGGAATTTAATATGGAATTAAACCGGTTTCACAGGTATTTTCAAAGTAGAAGGGGGCGAGATTTCCAACGAAAGACAACTTTCCCCACCTCCAAAACCCAGTAAGTACAGTACTTACTAGTTAAGAAAGCTAGGTGTTAGCATACATTATTAGTAATCAATAATATTAAATTTAGCACTGTAATAAATTGTGCTAATAATAAATTCTATTCTACTCTGAGAATGTAGGGGGAGGAAGAATGTCCGTAGTCTTTTCACTTACTGCAATATTATGGACACTCAATTGACTTTGGAAATCTCTCCCCCTTCTACTTTGAAAATACCTGTGAAACCGGTTTAATTCGTCACAGCCAGCACTCCCGCTGAGAGGGGGGTTGTACTTGCAGTGCATCGGTATAGATGGGAAAGCCAGAGCCGACCACTACGCCGCCCCCGTGTTATGTCTAAGCCGGAGCGCATCATTATATCTCATTTTGTATTTCTTTAAAAAAATTAAAAATCGTTTGCCCAGCCTAACAATATTGTTGTTATTGTTTTTATCCTGTAAAGCACTTTGAGGAGCCACTTCTAAAGGCGCCATATACAATAAAGTTCATTATTATTACTATTGTTAATTTGCTGGACAGAGAGGTGAACATTATTACGCAGAAGACAAAGATAGCGATTTACGTTGCATTGTGCATTGTGCTGCTGTGATACAGTTTTAAATAATTAAAGGTTTAAACAGTATCAGCTTTATTTATGGGTTTTAAATAAAGGCGATTTAAACGCGTTTTAAATCAATTTAAATGTTTATATTGTAACGCATAAGTGACTATTCATTGTTATTAAAATGACTTAAATTCGATCATATTGTGATATTTAGAAATATAAATTTGTTTGGTGCGAGTGAAGTTTTATTTAATCTCTGACCCAGGGAAACGTTTTATTTTTTCAAAGAAATGTTTGTTAAAAAAAAAGTCATGGCTCCAGCTGGATTCAAACACCCAACATGTGATGTGGGAGTCAGGAATCTAACCCACAGCGCCACCGGCAAGGTCACATGAGGAGTGTTGAAAAAGCCCTACAAACATTATCAACAGACATCGTACAGCGTGTACTATTCTTGCGTTGCGGTACATGAATAGAATTATATCGTTATTAATTTCTTTAGATACGCGATTCCATATTATATTCCCTTTTAATCAAATTCTAAAATTTGCTTGTTGACACCGGTATCACGTTAGTTAAAGACTTCGATACTTAAAATGTTTAGGGAGAAATGGAATACTGGTGTGTATGTTTTCTTTAAAGTACTGAGACCAGCCATATACTGTATGTTTATGTTCCAAAATTAATATCGTTTATGGCCTTCACACGCGTTACAGTATACTCCTATTCTTTTTATGCTCAGCTACTAAGATTTCCCTTCAGTGGTAAAATTCATTATTAATACTATTAGTAATATCTTCGTTAGAGACTTTGATGGCGACAGCTCAAACATGAGAGGTTGAGCTTTATTAGCTCCACCTTGCGGAAATTCCGGATACTATTATTTTACTTGCGGTACCACGTGGTATTATGAGGTACTATACCAGAATTTACGGTAACTCGCGGTAGACTACGTGAAGCGCACCGTAAAATAATGCGGTATCGTCTTGGTATACTGTCTTGTTTTTGAAGACCAAATCTACAACATTAACCAAATCAGTGATGTTGCGTACTGATAATTCAAATCACAGAGTATAAAAACCCAAAAAACTGGTATTTGCTGTTATATTAAATGTATGTCTTGTTTATTACAGATTTATAGATATTAGAAATAGTAATTTAAAATAGTGTATTTTTTGTATGTTTTCCGTGCTGAGTCTTCAGGTGCAATCTCCCAGGTAATATTTGCATGAATCCTTTCTGCTTGTTGACTGTTGGTATTTAAATGAGACATTTTCATCAAAGATGATTGTTAATTGACTGTACTTCTACTATCTCACAAATATCAAGCTTTATCATGTTTTTGTGTATTGCCTTCTGTTTTATCAGTTTCAATCTATTATTCTCCATAGAAAGAAGGTGTTCTTCTGAAATGTGTGAACATTAGCACATTAAAAGACTGCCTCTAACTGATAATATGTTTCTGATAACAATACAGAGTACAGATGCAGCCATTCAAAATGCGCGGTAAAAACCCGCGGTACGGTAACCTACCCACAAGCCACCGCGGGGCACCGGAGCATACCGCAGGGCAAGTGATTGGCTGGCCAAAATGACCGACAGGGGCACTCGTGGTGCATTGGTTGGTAGTGCAAAGATTTAATCATTTAATGTCTTTACTGTGCACATTTTAATCTGCTTAGTTTTGAATATTTATATGGATTTTACCACTAAAGGGAAATTTTAGTAGCTGAGCATAAAAAGAAGAGGAGCATAACGCATCTGAAGGTCATAAACGATATTTATTTAAAACATTACTGTATGTATGTAAACTGTACTGTGTATGGCTGGTCTTGGTAGTTTAAAGAAAAAATACACACCAGTCTTCCATTTCTCCCTAAACATTTTAAGCATGAAAGTTTTATGAAACGGTACCCAAATATGCGATTGCTGTATAGAATGAATTTTAATTAAAAAAAAATATTTAACACGAACATTAAGCTGTTTACATCTTCCGCCTGAGAACAGTCACCCGTTGCTACCCAACGCAGAATGGTGATTGGCTGACACCATCTGACACCCCTCTGATTGGAGAAAAAAGACGTGCTGGTTTGCTATACCAGGAAGAGGATTTCTTTCAATTCTAAACGTGTATTTTAAAAGTTTAAGAAATAAAAACCTTACAGCGTACACAGATTTCTAAACTGATCAGGATCGTTATCTTTGTCTTATGCATAATAATGTTCACCGCTCTGTCCAGCAAATTAATAATAAACTTTATTTTATATAGCTTTTTAAACGAATAAGTAATTAGATTGCTCATAAACCTAATCACTTGCTTTTTCTTTTTATTTAGGCTCAGATTTCAACTATAGATCGTATTATTAATAACCATAATAACAACCAACAAAAACAACCATATAAACATAATACCAACCAAAAACATAGATAACAACCACAATACAAAATCAAATAATCAAACCATTTTACACTCGCAAGTCCTCCAATTATCATAATCCCGCCCCTTATGCAAAACCAAACCTTCCTCCCATCCCAGTTTATCCTGTTTATCATAAACAAAATCCACCTCAATTTTCAACATAAAGCATTACACAAAATCAATACCTCAACACTCCATACTCAACAACGATAATTCACAAACAGCCAGAACATGTAACTACACATTCCCAAACATACCTACTTTCCATAGCCCCGCCCCTTATGCAAAACCAACATCCCTCCCCTGTTCTCTCTCTCCCCTGGCGGTTGTAATTGTTTTTATTTTCAAATAAATTTTAGCAAAGTCATGTATTTTAAAAATCTTAAGATTTTTCTATATATGTCTTTATTTAGTGGTTTCATTAGTGACAAAGGCTAAACTTTCTTGGAAAAATGTCTTTTATGTAAACTATGTTTGCTATTAATTCATTCAGGGCTAAAATATGTTCATTGTCTTCTAATGAAAGAAGGGTTCCTTTCGCCGTAGTCGGGAGCCTAGCCTTTAACTAGTAAGTACTGTATTTACTGGGTTTTTGAGGGGGGGGGGGGGGGGGGGTGTCTTTCGCTGGAAATCTCGCCTCCTACTTTGAAAATACCCGTGAAACCGGTTCAATTCGTCACAGCCAGCACTCCTGCAGAGAGTTGGGTTGTACTTGCAGTGTATACAGTACACGCGTTATGCTCTTCGTTAATGTCTGTGAAGTTTTATTTAATCTCTGAGCCATACTGATTCTTCTGGAAGCCAGTTTCCGCCAGGGAGTAAAAAAAAAAACACACTATGGTATTCTCTCCAATGCAGTGCAGTTAAAAACATACCTCTGATGCTGCTCCTAAATGAATATCGTTTATGACCATCAGAAGCTTTATGCTCCTTTTCTTTTTCCAGTGGATTGAACAGGGAGAGGCATTTCATGATGTACTTTTCACTGATGAAACAACAGTGGCTCTGGAACAGTTTTCAACCAAGTCGTTTTATAAAAAGGGGAGATATGTACACGTTACTGAAGCTAAAA